>NC_056733.1:1966890736-1966895736 GCF_019279795.1 Protopterus annectens
CTGTAGTATCATAAACTAGTTAGGTAGGAGTTCTAATCCCAGACATGACAGGTGTGTGTGTCTTCTGTGTTTGTCATTTGTATCCTGTATGGAGGTGGTTATGAGTGTGCAACAACTGGACTCAATGCAGAATGGGTTTTACAAATTTCTTATATATTGGCCCTAGTATATATCACAATGTCCACCATACAGGGATAACAGATGTAAAAATAGCCTAGAGGCTGGGGTGCAAATCCATACCCCTACATGTGACATCAAGACCAGGTGAACAAAGTTAGCAACCTTTGTAATACTCACAGAACACTCTCAACCCATGTCTCATACACACACACACACACACACACACACACACACACACACACACACACACACACTTACCTAGGTAACAGCTGCTATGTTGGCAGTACCCTGCATATTGCCAACTGATAGTAGCCATGATGTGATTGCAGTGGGCTACAGAGGTCATGGCACCCTGTCCATCAGTCCAATAGGCATGTATATGCTGACAGTGCACCTTCCCTATGTTCCCCACTGGACACCTGCAACACCTGTGTTGCCATCAAATGTGACCCACAAAGGACATACCATGCCCTTCAAAACATGGCCTGTATGGACAGGTGCCACTGACACCAGGGAATACCTGTATCATGCTGTCAATGTAGGTGCAGGGTCAACCTGCTGTCCATTAACAGTTCCCGCCACATGACTCCAGGACTTGCACATCTGATGATAACAATCTGTGTACACAACATGGGCCAGACACCCCAGGTACACTTCCACATGTCACTGTACATGCATGTGGGAGGTGTGCACATCCCATACACTGTCCATGTCATGGACATAGAAACACATGCATGGCAAGCAATGCACAGCAATGGCCACACACAATAGTCACCCAGGTGACTGGATGGTGAATACAATACCCACCTGTGTGGGCAAATCCAGACACTACACCCCTGAGCCACACTGCAGACCATTGTCATGTGGCCTGATGCCAAGCTATACCCATCACCTAGCCTTCTATAACCATCTGGCACAGTCGACTAGTACACACCCGTGAAGCAATGTACCCATGCATGTCACTACTGGCACCCTGTGTCTGTGTGTATGCTGTATGATGCCTATGACCACATTCACACTCACTACAACCCCCATTGGCATACTGCAGCATGCTGTCTGATGTCAGACACCACCACATACCCTTTGTCTGTATACCCTCTGTATAACCCTTGTGGTGCATGTGATACCTGCACAGTACTGTGTTGTGGTAATCTAACTAGTGATGAGTTGTATTCCTGACCCTGCCAAGTGTGTCAATGTGTGCGGGTCCCTGTGGCAGTGTGGCTGTGTTGATGCTGACACCTGTTTAAGCAGGCAGGCATGTGTACTACACCTACCATATAGCTAGCATATCATTGTTGCAGATGTCACTCACCATCACATATACGTTTGGAGGGCTCCTCAACCTGTAACCTATGTGGCACATCCAATAACTGCATAGACATGTGAGAGCAGTACATAGCCAGTCAGGGTTTTGGTACCCTGTACTGGTAGGTGTGTGACATAAACATGTTTAAATTTTACTCTCCCACCCCTCCCTGACTTATATTAGCCTCTGTCTGCCTCTCTCACTCCCTCTCTGGTGGATGTGGAGACTTACACTGCTTTGTTTAGGCAGTAGCATGTGTATTGTAAGTAATGCTTATGATCATCTGATGGCCTCTACACGAATTGCAGCCCTCCTCTAGCTGATTACATGTGAAACAGCTGTCGTACCATTCCCATAGCCACTTGCATGGAAACACACTCCAATATCTAGGAACATCATGTTGGTGTTGGGCCTTTTCATTCACTGTGAGCAGGAACTAGATCTGTTGTTTGGCAAACAGCATCACAGATGGATTGGGGATTTACCTCTAACAACACACACTGTGGAAACAGGCCAACACATGGGAGGGGGATGTGCCTGATGACTATGGACTGTAAGTGCTGCTATGCTGCATTTGGAGTAATGTTGGTTTAACAGGGTGTGTGTGGATATGGCTGCCCTACATGTTTTATTACCTTTCATGTCAGTGCTATGTTTATGATGAATCCCCATCTGTAGGGTCATCTGCAGACTGGGCAGTGTGTGGTGGCTTGTGCTTCTTGTGTTACCCACAGAGCACCTATCTGTGAACTGCAGAAGGTAGTGTGCAGATTGCAGTCAGTAGATGGTGACATCAGTGAGAGTTACTGACTTCATATTCCTCATAGGACATATGTTGCAACAAACCCTGCTACAACAGTAAATGTATGAGGTTATCACAGCAACTTGTCAATAGTGGCCCTGTGTTTGTGCCTCCAGCCACACCTCTGTCAAACTTTGTACATATGTCATGCAGTAAGAGGTGCACATGTTCAGTACAACATATTTAATGACATCATATCTGAGAACATGCCAGTGAGATATCAGACTGCTACACATGTTATGTATAGTAGGGGTTATATCTGAGGACATAACCTGGGCATTCTGTGGCTGTGTGAACAGTACTGAGGTATGTGTACTTATGGTGATTGTCGACAGTCTGTGTATTGTGAATATGTACCTTGGCCTGTCTACAGACTGTGGTAGATGTCATAGTTCTTGTCCCTGTTCTATTTGATGTTACATGCTGTTCCACTGTATGTTACCCTATCAGCTTACTTGTTTTTAGGGCCAAACACACACATGTCCCATGCCACAGACAGGCATCAGACCACACTGTGTAGTGGCCCAGTATATGTAGGGTTGGTGTGTGAGTGCCACATATGAGGATGGTCTTGCTCAGATAGTCCATATACTGTAATATTACACCAGCTTACCATATGTGACTGTGGCTGTGTCCACATTGGTTGTGGTTATGCACTTTCACACAGGTGTCTGTTACTCTGTGCTGTGACATGCTGGTAGAGCCTGCTATCTATGCAGGTACATGTGTATTCCCCCATAGGAAATGTAGGCCAGTGTTGAGGCAGTCTGCCTGTAGCCTGCACAGTGCTTTGTTACATGCCTAGCAGCTTAGTGTACTTACCCAGTGAGATGTCATGTCCAGATACTTGCCAGATGTACTGCTGCCGGGCCACCATAACACTCATGTATGTCAGACAAAGCAGTGAGATGCTGTACAGATGTATGTCACTAACTATATGTGGCCATGGCACCTCTGTACTTGCAGTTATGTGTCAGGACAGACAGGGGTGTATGACTGTATAACCTATGGGGGCAAATGTATACCAGTATGTACTTAATATACCCATCTACATGGCTGTTAACATCCACATTGTCAGGCTTGGTCCACATGTCTTGCACTAAGGGGTTCTGCGTATACCTCTGGACTGACCAGAGTGTGTCAGACAGTCCACATTTATTGGCCATATATCTGATGTACTCCACAGGAGCATTAATGTGCTAGCAGTGGTACTGTACTATGATGTCGATAGGATGTCTATCAGTAGCCAATGGCACACATGTTAAAAGCTGATGTGACCTCCCACACACACCATGTCTCTGAAGACAATCCTTATTACAGTAGCAATAGTCTACAAATATACCTGCAATACATACCTGACATCCCCTTGCACTAAGAGGTTGGGACTTTTGGGGCTGAGGTAGGGCTCCACTCCATGTTCAGGACATATGGTAAATATATATATAAGTATATATAATTACCCATATATCTATATAGATATATACACATATACATATCGACATACATAGATGGATTTGTATATGTACATATATATACATATAAACACTCAGATATATACATATAGAGAACAATATATGCCTACACATATACAGTTAGAGATATATATGCACATATACGTATGGATATCAACATTTATATCAACAGTAATAGGTATATCAGTCTAGATATGTATGCACATATAGGTATAGATATCTAAATATATAGCCACAAAAATAGGCATATCTGTACACATAGGATGTGCATACATATATAGCTATATATATATATATATATATATATATATATATATATATATATATATATATATATATATATATATATATATATATATATATATATATATATCTATATATATATGTATATATATATATATATATATATATATATATATATATATATATATATATATATATATATATATATATATATATATATACATATATATATATATATATATATATATATATGAACCTACGAAGCGATGTACACATGGCCATATATATGTTGCACTATACAGATGTGTATACTGACATATGTATGAGTATATGTACATAACCATATTCCTGTCATGTGTAAACCTCACGGTTGTGTATAAGCTTCCAGATGTATCTCGTCATATGTATCTGTAGGTATGGGGTTGCGCTAGGTGTGTATGTATAGTGTGTGGGTATGCATGCACACAGTTCTGCCATGTGGCTGCCCTAGACAGGTGTTTATGGACTGCTGCAGTCCATACTTGGCATGGTTTGCAGTTTACTGCCTGCCAGGGGTTCCATGGGCATGTCCAGGTACAGGCCTCAATGTGCTACTCTCACCTGCTGATGACAAATGTCCACTGGTACCAGGCCACTTCTGGGACTGGCCAGGAGTGCTCTGGTGTGGTGTGGACAGCACCTCCCCCACACTGCCGGGGCTGGTACTGCTACTACGGGAGATCCTTGGTGTCCTAGCACACCACATTGACTACCAGCTGTTGGCATTGCTTGTCTACGTCCACATGGCCGTCACCGCACTCCCACCACACATTCAAGCATGGACAGACCACGGTCGATGAGGGCCATCATCTCACCAGATTCTCTCTCTCTCTCTCTCTTTCTCTTTCTGTCTCGGTCTCTCTCCAGTAAATGGATTGAGCTGCTTTGAATAGATTGCAGCATGGAATTTGTAGGTGATGCACATGATCAGGGGATGGTCTCTGCACCAATCAGTGTCCTCCACTTGCTACCTGCATGCAGCATGCTGTGTAGTACTTCCAATTGCCACTGTCAT
>NC_056733.1:1966900736-1966945736 GCF_019279795.1 Protopterus annectens
CCATACCAGAGTAAACAGCACCAGTACAGTGTATCAAGCTTTATATTTCTCTGCACAGTGTTCGTATCCAATGTACCTGTGGGAGCAATGTTTGTTAGCACTACCTGAATGTTGCCAAACAAAGTTCAGGATTACACATTAGTATTATGCACATACATCTCACTCTGTTACTGTACACACTTTGTCACAGCTTGACAACATGGGGGATTCAGATAGGACATACTTGGCTTATTACTCTCATAACAGTTTTGGGAGTTGCTAGAGTGACAGGTTTGTTCTCATAGATGTGTGACAATCAGTTGTATTCCCTGTTTGCTGCCTAGACATCCAGGATCACCCCACAGACATCCCAGGGGGACAGGGTGACAGGCAGCAGATATGGGCCCATATACTGGACATTCTGGTCTTATCTATACAGTTGTGGGGTATGATTCTATATGCAGCCTACTTCCACTCCCAGGATTGAGGCCATGGCTGTGTCTGCTGCAACTTAAACACTGTCCATCAGAGTTCTGTGTGCTATATAGATATTGCTGTATATATCCTATCTGCTTTCTGTCTTATAATTCTCCTGTGGCTTTGCATTCTGACCTTGTATTACAACACTCTTATACAGGATTTCTTAGACAGTTATATTTTGTAGGACAGTGTGGGTGACAGTGATGAGTAATACCTTATTATTCGGAGCAACTGCATCAGTCACAATGCCACATAATTCCAAATTAAACAGTACCAGTACAGGGTATCATTTTTGTATTTCTGCGCACAATGTTGGTATCTGACAAACCTGTGGGAGAAATGTTTGTTAGCACTACCTGAATGTTGCCATACACAGTACCAGATTTACATTACTACTATGCACATACATCTCACTCTGTTACTGTACACACTCTGGCCACAGCTTGACAACATGGGGGTGTAAATGGGACATACATGGCTTCTTACTCTCATAAGATTTTGGGGAGTTGCTAGTGGGCCAGCTTTGTTCTCATAGATGTGTGTCAATCAGTTGTATTTCCTGTTTGCTGCCTTTACATCTGGGAATAATCCCACTGATTTCCCAGGGGGACAGGTTGACAGGCAGCAGATATGGGCCACTTTACTGGACATTCTGGACATATCTGTGCAGTTGTGGGGTATGATTCTGTATGCAGACTACTACCACTGCCAAGATTCGAACCATGGCTGTGTGTGCCAAAAATACAACAGTTCACTTCTCAGTTGCATGTGCTATTCGGATTTTGTTGTCTGCCTTTTCACTGTTTTCTGTCTATGTGCCTCTCAGTTGTACTAAATGTCTCTGGGGATTACACCAGTCGTATACAGGCATTCCTACACATTCTATTTATGGTGCACAGTGTGGGTAACCGTGCTTAATAAAACAGTACTATTACGTGATTGCAAATCTACATTACCATAAGATACCAGAGTAAACACATGCTGTCCAGCAGTTACACTTTTACTTTGAGGCTATTACGCTTTTATTTACATACAAACTATATGAGACTCTTCCTGCCATATTCTCCTGTGTATGCAGTACTTGCCTTAAACAATACAGGTTTTGTACAGGCAATTAATTTAGTAATACTTTTAGATTTATTTCTTAAGACAGTACATGCAAGAGTATTACTGACCTGCCTCGCATCGCAACCTCTCCAGGTGACTTCCATGGTCCTCCTGGTTTGTGGCCCACTCACTTGCAGCTGTGGAGGACATAACAGGAATATTTAGCCATACCTATCCATGATATACATGAGCTGGCAATTATTGCACACATAGTGGAGTGATACTCACAGCTAGGACAGCCCCTGCCGTTCTAGCCTCTTGGATTGACTGCTCCAAGAGGTCCCCCTTATACTGCTTCAGGTCAGCATAGTGATGCCTGACATGCTCACCAGTTCGGAGTATGCCAGTGGAACTGGTGAGGTCACGGGCGAGATGGTCCCAGGCTTCTACCTTGTATTGGGAACTCTGGTACTGGCCCTGCAGCAGTCTCTGCTCATGGTCTTTGACAAGGAGTCCTGCCATGACTCTGGACTCCTGGATGCACCAGCGCTGCGCCCAAAAGCACAGACCTTCTCCCCTTTCTGCCATAGTGCCTGCAAAGGGAAGCTACAACCAGTTATGAGATGTATTCCCACCTGTTGAGTTTAAGTAGGGTCTATTTCCCACACTTTTCCATGTTTGGCCTGTTTTGAAAAGGCTAAGCTATGGGCAAACCTGCTTACCTAAGGTTGGTATTGTTTAAATGGGTATAACACTGGGCATATTGAGTTAGCTGGCCTACACATTGCTTACACCTCCTAAGCTGGCCTGTGCAATGCTTAGTGCTGCTTACATTAGACTTTGTATATTTTCTTTTTGGCATTGATTTCTTATTCATTACATCTTATATATATATATATATATATATATATATATATATATATATATACCTGGTATCCATGATTCATGTGTACATACACTGTATGGTGTCCTTGTGTTTTATTGGGGACTTCAACACTCTATTACAATTACACCTCACATCTGGGCTTACTGCTGTACTCCAGTTCGCATATTTATGTTATGTAGTGGGTTATAGAACATATGACTGTATACTGATTCTTTTCACAGGTTCAGTTTGATTTTACTATAGTGAGGTCTTGTTTGCTGATACCTTATTCTTCTGTAGTGATGTGATGGCTTGGTGGTTAACTACTGTGACTATAGTGTATAGGGTTCAAGACCTGCAAGGCTGTTTATTTTGTTGCTGGGCAGAACTAGGGTCGTTGGATAAAGAGTGATTAAGGCACTTTTGAGTGGTTGTAAACAGGTTTGTGCAGGTTTGCGCGAGGGTAAGCAATGCTAACCTCCAGTTAAATATGCTTACAGAGAGTTAGCTTCAAAACTGCTTAACCTGTGTATGCAATGCTTACTCCCACGCAGACAGGCTTAAACTCGCTTACTAGTGCTTAAGTATGCTTACTACTGCTTATTGGTTCTTACACTTACTAGTGCTTATTCTGGCTTACAATTCCACTGATTTAAACAGTCATATGTAATGGTTCTTGGGAAGGTAGGGGATTTAAAAGCTGTATGGCGTTGTCATTCATTACACATTTTACCTTCCATTTGTATCAATGATTCCTGTGTACATATACTGTTTGGAGCACATGTGCTTATCTGGGGACTTTGCAACATTATGACACTGACACCTCACATGTGCATTTAATGCAGTACTCCAGTTCACAAATATATGTTATTTAGTGGGTTATGCAACTAAAATATTGGTCATAACGAGATTTGCCATGGAAAATAGAATGTGCTGCATTGGGACCCAAACCAGGAATGCCTGCTCATAAGGAGAATGCTCTGGCCACGGCACTATTGCTATCCTGTTTCATTTGCATACATCTTCCTTGTTATCCTCTTCAGCCATTTAAGCTGCATTAACCATAGCTAAGCGATGGGCACACCCACACAACTATGGTTAACTTTAATCAGATTCTTAATAAAAAAAAAAATGTTTGTTTATTTGGTTTGTATTTACTATTGCTGTTGTACACGTGAGGGAATGTTGCTGGGGATATGCGGACATCTATGAGCGGTCGTGTTTATTCCTTTGGTATTTCTGCAGTTTTTCATTGTGGGGGCATGCATATTCTGAGAGCTCTGCTCTCAGACACGCCCTCTGCACTCTTATATGCTCAGTGTAAAATTAGGAGCTCAGGCAGCGCGCCTTCATTAATATGCATGGCGCACTGTCGTCCTGCTCTTAAACGGCCGCTTCCATGCAGGACTAAGCTAGTTCTGCATGGAAGAATAGTAAATCCGGGGGATTGTCTTTACAAAAAGGCAGAATTCAAGAATGTATTGGCTATACAAGGGGTAGAAAAAGTATGTTTGCTAAGTTGGATTGGCACTTTTCAAACAGACAGAAAAGTGATAAAACTAGGTAGATTTCTAGTTCTTGCTAGCTATCAAAATATATTTATTAATTTTCTTTTTCCTGTTTGCAGCTACAGAGCTTTCAAAATCTACAAAGGCACATACAGTATAGGAAGTCCAAATGTATTGTTGTTGATTGTGGTATGATTTAGAAGTCATAAAAAAGATGATTAAAGTGCTTTAAATGTGTGTTCAAAATATAAGAATGTGGGGGGTGGGGATCAATGCAATTGTGCAAGCATTATACCATAAAGGAAAAAGCACAGTTCAAGAAAGCAGCATATTTTGGAAAACAAATGCATAAAATGTTTTGCTGACAGAACAGATTAGCAGAAGAAATGATGAGCAGTTGTTTTACTGTTAGTGTTATTATGCGAGGATTACCAACACAGAGAGAGTGGGCACTTTTTCTTCATACATACATTCTTAAACAGGAGAAGGAGACCGAAGCTGAGCTACAAAGATACATGCTGCTGTTAGACTAGGATCATCAGCCCAGACCAAAAGGAGAATACTAGGCCTGCCTTGACTGCTCTACATTTATAAGTACTCTTATACCCAGCATTTGAACATTGTGTTTAGAGGTCAACCTTTGGGTGAACCCTGAAGGTGTGCTCTGTCAACATTCAAGCTTTCAAGGATACACCTGTGGAAGCCATGAACCCTGTAGTGTCTGGAGGTGCTACAGAATGCATTAACAGTTCACTCAGTTAAATTTTCTAATTGAAAATATAACTGTTTACTGGAATACTTGAATGTATTTTGCATTATGACAACTACCCATCACAGCTATGCCCTTCACAGTTTGAGTGCATTAAGTATTGTACAGTGATTTACTGTGACTGAGCCCCCCCCCAAAAAAGAAAGAAAATGCTTTGTGTATTCTATTTCAAAGCTGTATTGTTAGACCAACCTTTATATGATAAAAAAATACACTTTCATTTCTGTAAGCATCTCTGAGACTCACATCTCCTTTGCAGTAATATTGATTTTCCTTTGTGAACCAGTACAACATTGTTTATCAGAAATAACCTGCTCCCTGCCAATTATGTTGACAGGCTGTTGATTTTATAAGAAGCTGCTGTTATCAGGCAGAGTGTAGCCACAAATTAAACATCCAAACATTTCAAATTATAAAAAAGCAACAAATAATATTCAGCCACTTCAATGGTTTGGAATTTCTAGTTTTGACAAAAATGTAGAGATTTTTGTATACAAAATTAATTATGTGCAATGCATATATTTTTATACTTATCTGTCATAGTTGAGACTTTGCATCATTGCAAGCAAACATAGAGAGTTCAGGGGATCTTTTGGTACTGCCAATTATATGTAGCTCTCAGAAGCAGTTTCAGTCATGTTTTAGAAGCATTAAATGCCAGGCACTGGTTTCATTATGACTGTGAATGAAACTTTTTAGTAAAGCAGCAATGGGAATAACTAACCCTTACCTTTCGATGTAGTATGAATGTAGGGTCGCTGGATTCTGAGTCTTAGAGTAATATGGATAGCACCATTTCATTTTTATCCTCAGTATAAAAAGAAAAAAACAATACATTGCTGGCCTCACTGTCAGAAGAACAAGAGAACTGAATTCTTGATCTCAGTGTGAAGTGAACTTTACTATTGCATTCTTGGCCTCAGCATGAAATAAAAAGTACCACTGCACTCCTACGTCCACAAAAATAAATAAATAAAGAACAATGATAACCTTTTCTTTTCTTGCCCTCTGCATGACAGGAAGTGGATGTAAGCAACATTCTGCTCATTTTAATTTATTTATTTATTTGCTTATTTATTTGACAAGTAAGTAGACTGGTCATTCTCTGACAATTTACAGACATGACCACTCCCACAGGGTCAAGGTTAAATGTAACATATGTTTGTACAATTTAGTGCAGACAGCCAGCATACTTTTTTGAGATGAGAGAGAAAAATGGAGTAGTTGAAAAAGAAAAAAACATTTAGACGGAGAGAGAGAGCGAGAGAGCACACTCAACTACAAAGAATGTGAGGATTGGTTAGGACTGAACCTTAGATTCTGAAGCTCTGAAAAAAGAGATCTTATCACAAAAGCATGTGACTTAAACAGAACCTGCTAGAGAGGTAGATATGTGTCCCAGAGAGCCCTTCCCGTGGAACAGGCTTCCCATTCATGTGAAGCTGAGTTTGTCTATTACCCAGTTTAAGTACAACCTAGCCAGTGGATGGGAAATAGAACATTTACACTGGGCCTTATACCTATGTCCCTTATTGACAGAGGTAGCTTATAAATGCATGGCCCTGAATGTCCTATTTGGATACAGGACATCATTACTCTTTTGGGAAAACTTGGCTAGGCTTAGAAAGCCCTGCTCCCACAGGTCGTTTGCCTTGTAAGTCTATAAATCTGTGAATTTATATTCCCAGTGATACAACTAGCATACAGGACCACTGCATTTTGTTGGATAGGATGAAAGGATCAATGCATATTAGATTGGTTTTCTAGGCTACATGGTCCTGGATACCATTATGAAAGAGACTTTAGTATTATAGTCCTAGAATGACTGCTGACAGGGTATTCCCACTATGTTAATCAAATTCATAAAAGTGATAAGACCTTTTTATTTTCCTGACTGAGAGCTCACAGCTTGCCTCTAAAGTTTCAGAAGGAAGAAAACTATGTTCTGTTCATCTTCGTAAAATAAAAAGGGACACTACATTCCTAGAATTTTATGCCCGCAGCTATTCTTGTTATATTATTGTTCTGACAGCAATTTTCGTGAAATTTATGTGATCTTGATTAACATAAAGAGAGTTTTTTTTTTACAAAAACCAAAAAGTAGTTCTTATATGTATGGCTTGTATGGCTGTTGTTACAAAAAAAAAAAAAGAAAGAAAGAAAGGTGGCATATTTAGTGTAAAATGTTGATTTTTCTTTAATACCAAAGGATTAAGACTACCAGATATGCATACTATGTGATAGTCGTCCATGTGGAGAGTGAATAATTTTAGGTACCCCCCCCCCCAGGGAGATGGAGATAAATATGGTTGAGCTGCATGTGTGTGTGTGTGTGTGTGTGTGTGTGTGTGTGTGTGTGTGTGTGTGTGTGTGTGTGTGTGTGTGTGAAAGAGATATTCTGTGTATAGTCTTTTCTTGTGCAGGAACTTGCCATCGTTGTGACTGATACCACAATATAAACAGAAAGTAATTGACTTCAGTAATTGGCTTTTTAATTGCTTTCATTCCATTGGGATCCAATGCTTGTCAGTATGGGAGATAATGCTGTACACCTTTCTGTGCAGGGCTTTTCTGTAATGACTAAAGACTATGGTGCCTTTTTTTAGCAAAGTCAGTCTTCTAGCATCCCATCAATACATTTGAATCAAGCCTATTTAAATCTGGCACTGCTCAATGCTTGGAATCTAAATAAAAAGCCTGATTTCAAGGCCTTTCTGACCTGTTAGCAGATACATATCTATTTAGTCTTTAAAACATGGTTTAAGTGTTCCAAAGACTTACTCTTTTTAAATGAGTTTACTGTCATTCATTCATTTAGACATTCTGCTGAAGGTGGCGTATATTCATCCAAATCCCCATCGCCTCATGAAAAATCCAACTTGATATTGACCTTAACTTCTAGATATCTTAGTGCCAGTAAATAAACAAAGCTACTACATCATTAGAAATTATAGAACTCCCTCTGTGGCCTCCATTACCCATGCTATCTACCTAAACCAACTCAAGGTCACAGTTATTGAAGAAACTTCAGTTATCCTGGGTGACTTGAATTGCTTGCCTGTTAACTTACTGACCATACACCATAATTAACAAATATGCACAGCATTTTCTAAATGCCATTATTAGATGAGATAGCACCCTCCATTAGTAAAGGCACAAATCTCCTTCACCTCATCCTCAACAACATTACAACTATTTGCTCCATAGAAAACAACTCCACATCCATCGTCAAATCAAATCACTAGGTTGTCACATTTGCCCATAAAACACACTCCTTACTAAGCACCACCATTGTTCATAGGGATTTTTCTAAGGCAAATCTATTTGCCACGTTAGATGTCTTTATAAAAATTTTTGAGCCTCTCCACCTTTGGGAATCTGGTCAATAAAGATGCTACTTATACCACATATGTCTGCTCTCATTTGAAATACTGCATAGAGAATCTGTCCAAATCCTTCACAAATTTTAAACCTAGGTCCCTCTGATGGAATCCTGTTATAAGCAAACTATAAAACTGTGGAAAAAATCCTGTCTAAGGAATAACCATAAATCCCCTTATTCAAATCTAATCTCAAAAAATATCTGTGCAGAGCCCAAGCATAACATCAATCATCCAAACTAAAGTATGAACTGAATATTGCAACCTCTGCCAAAGATAATCATAAAGGCATCAATTAAAACATTAGCAAATCATGAAACAATACACAATATTGCACTGAGCCTATCTAATGCTACTAGCTTGTTGGCTATAAAAGAAATAGGTAATATACTTGCAGACACATCCAGCTCTCCACCATACCATAGCTGCTTCTTACCCCCACCCCCCCAAACTTACCCTGGTTAAAACACCCTTTGGTAGGCCACTCAGATCTAACAATTTCTCATGCTGACATGAGTTATTTTTTTATTTATTTTTATGTATTTATCTTTTGTTGATTGGGTTAGTCCAACTATGCTAACAGCATCTTTTAAGGGGAGCAACAGAAACCAAAGCAGACTAGTAGTTAAAATGCAGAAATAGGCAGCTAATCACAACGTCACTCTGCAAATCTGGCTGAATGATTCAAAAGACAATTAAAGACTCCTTTTGCAGAGTGATGATGTGATCTTTTAAGGGGAGACGAGGTGATATTTATACTTCTAGGGGAAATGTGATCAGGGCAGTGAAGAACTCTTTTCGATAGGTGCTGTCGGATCTTTTACATCCACCTGAGCTACTACCAACTAAAGCAGGTGAGAGAGACCTCAGTGTAACTTCTCATTGTTCTTCCAGCATTCATTCTTAAGTGATGTAACACCATATTAGGCTAACATCTCAGTTTGCTGGATTTTACACGCTACTCTGCTGTACTCTAATGAAGAACTGTTGTAAATTATTTATGCTAACTAGTAGACCTCTTTTCTCTCTATCTTCTGTTATGATATAAAACTATAAATATACCTTTATTTTTAATAAAACTCAGTCTGATCTATGCTAGCCTTCCTTAGCTTCACAGCTAACTGGTGCACTTTCACAAATTGTTTTATGTGTTATTTGCTCTCTGATACTTTTTCCACACTTACTTATCAACCAGCTAGTTAATCCCACGGAGTCTGCTGTGCATACAGAACCTCACTGATTTAGAAAGTTGTCAAAATAAGAGTGCATAAATTCTTGTGCTTCCTGAAGAGAAACAGGTTTGTAACTGTAAGGAATGTCATCTTTTTACTGTGATTCATCACGTTTTTCCTCAAAATATCTCTGATTTCAGAAGGACATTAAACACTTGCATAATGTATATATGTATATGGATGTACAATACATCCTCCAACACTAGTTATGGCTGCCTATTGAAACGTCAGCCCTCTAAATCTAAATCACATGAGAAAAGTGACTCTAACCATTGCTCTTGTCCTTTAAACTCATTCCAGAAGGGGCGGCAAGCCCCCCTCATAACTTATATATATCAACTCCAAGCTCATCATACCATGGGGAAAAGGGAATATTCTGAAAAATGTCAATCTTGGACTTAGTATATGTATGCCCATTTTTTGGCCATTCAGCCACCATGTTTCGGGACTCACTCTAGTGATCCTAACATTTAGATGGCTACCCCAGTTATGGCACACTGGAGCAAGCATTTTACATCACAAATAAAAAAAAATGTGTATATGCTAATAATAAAACAAACACAAACTATTTTAATAGCCCATTTTCTATCACAAAAATGATCTCCAGGGAGGGTGTTATATGGGAAATAACCACTCCAGTGGTGAAGAAACCTCCTTCAGTGTCAAACCTCACAATATGATGGGCAGTCCATTTCATCCTCATCCTCATCCCTTATTACAAAAAATCATGCCATTTATTATAAAAAGTCATGCAATTTATTATGAAGAATCAGTACTCTGCCCACTCAGTCTACCAAAAAAAAGAGGTATAAAAAAATGCAAATTCGTGTGTGTGTGCGTGTGTGTGTGTGTGTGTGTGTGTGTGTGTATTTGTGTGTGTGTGTGTGTGTGTGTGTGTGTGTGTGTGTGTGTGTGTGTGTGTGTGTGTGTGTGTGTGTGTGTGTGTGTGTGCATGTGTGCGTTTTCTCCTCTGGAGTCATCCTGCCAGTTGTCCCTGTACCCCAAATCTCTGTTGTGTCTACTGGTCACTCCAGTCATCCCCAAGACTATTACTGAATTTGATGCTGGGGCCAGCATGTGAACCTAGGGTATCCTGGGGGGTCACTGCTGTCCCATAATTAGCCTGGGGGTTGTACATTTAGTCTTACCTTGTTTCCCCTGGATATGCATGCTGTGGCTGGTCTCAGTAGAAATTCATTGGGCAGATGGCACCACTCCCACACCCATACTTTTTGCACAGTGCTGCCAACTACAAGTTGGCCACATTGCAATTGTCTTCCTGACATCCACCAGGAAGCTTCTATTGCACTGTGTGCCCCACCTGCAGGTCACTACCCCCCACCCCCCCAGGATGGGCATGCCCATCCTGTGTGCAGCTCCTAAGCCACCAACTGAACCTGGTTTGACCAGGTTTTAGCCAGGGCTTTATCCCTCAAATCCAAAGGATCAGCTGAACAATGAGGCATATTCTACTGCAAAACAACATACCTATATTTGTAAGTATCCCACTAAGGGAGATATCCAAGCAATCTCAGGCCCTACAACCATAAAACAAACTACTCTTTGACTCAAAATTATATGTAGTGCCATTATAATAACACAAGAATTTGTCAACATAAGAAGCAATCATAACACAGTCAATGATTTACATAGCCAAACTGATAACAAATAAACAAAACATATTCTGTTAACAGAAAGATGACTAAAACCCAAAATCAAGGCTAAGAAGTGCTACCACAAAGATAGTATATAGTAAGAAGAGGTAGGAGGCCTGGATGTTATCTACTCTAATTACATCCAAGTGACCCTAACTACCATAACAATTCCAGATTTTGCAACAGTTGAATAACCTTTAACCAATATTCACCTACTACAGCTTCCCTATCTTAACCCAGGTCTATGGTCAGCCATCAAATGCAACCTGCATCCAACGGCTATTCCCTGAATGTTAAACATTGAATGTTATTTTGAAGGAACAGGCATATCTGTGAAAATAAAATCATCAAATGGCCATATTTGGCCAACATAATGGAACCAAAACATACTACTTACTTATCAGTAACTTAACTATAAGAAAACATGCCCTTTACTGAATTTAGTGAGACCTCAGAGTTGATACATTTAATTAGTAGGGGTGCGGGTAGTGTCTGCTGTTCACTAAATCCCCCACTAATTATATATACCAACTCCGAGGTCTCACTAAATTCAGGAAAGGGCAGGTTTTCTTATAGTTAAGTTACTGATAAGTAAGTAGTATGCTTCAGTTCCATTATGTTGGCCAGCTATGGTTATTAAATGATTTTATTTTAAGAGATATGCCTGTTTGGTATAAGTAGCATTCGATGTTTAACATTTGGGGAATAACCGTTCCATGCAAGTTGCATTTGGTGCTGAACATAGAAGACTTAACCCTGTTCATTCCTCCAAACCTGCTGCAAATAACACAATACTAAACAGTAACCTAGTGTGCATCACCAGTACAATTAAACAACATTTTCTAGTGTTGAGAAATGTTAATGTAGAGTGGAACTCCTTCTTCCCTAACCCAGAATAAAATTAAACTTCTGTAAACTTATATAGGGTGGACCAACTTACATCACAACCTACTAGATTACATAAAGTTACAGGAAAGCAAACTACTTTTGTTTGAGTGCTAACCAACAATCCATATGATGGCTCTTCTTAAATGTTTAAGTGACCAGCAGCCTACTTGTATATTACAGAAAGAAACAAAGAAACAAAACAAGATACTTATATATGGTTATACTCAAAAGTAACCTCTAGTCTCTATTCCTTAGTAATTTAGTTGCTCAGTAAAACTGGTGCCCTCTAAAATGCTTCCCAATACATAATGCAGACCAGTATTCAAGCCAAACTCCTCTTAATATTTTAAATTCCATGGCACCAGTGTGCTAAAGGAAGATCAAATCCACTGTCTTATCTTAGATACAAAACACCTGATGGAAGTGAGAGATAAAGACTGGAATGACTGGTAACACAACCGTGCCACACCAACACAGTTCTGCCTCATAGAATTGAGCCAAAAATGGTCTGCACTGATGAAATAAATTGCTTTGTTAAGTTACACTGAACCCACAGGATGAATTCTAAAACATTCTGGCTCTCTAAAAAAAATAAATAAATAAATAAAAAATTAAAAGAAACAACTAGACCAGATAAACAAAATGAACCCTCTCGTAACCCCCCTGGAAACCATATAACACAGCATAGTCATTCAATGTTCATATCATAGATGCAGCCACATCCATAGCAAAGTATTATTGTACAACCTCAACCAGTAGTGACCATGTAACACAAAATGGATATCATTTTTTTCTCTGTTTCAAAAAAAGTTACAGAAGTGACATCTTCATCATTAGTCCCTGGTAGTATACTACTAGAGGACTTTACATACACTGCTGCAGGCAAAATTAGCTATCCAGTGTCTATATTTATAAATATGCATATCAAAAAATGCATGTACCTAAGCCTTGGAAGCAGTTATTTATTATACCTCTCCATAAAGGTAATTCCTCTCCAGAATTCTCCAACTATACCCCAACTACTTTCAAATATTCTGGAATAATGCATCCACAAACAATAAACTAACTTACTATCTCACACAAAGCATGGTTTCAGACCTAATCCTAGTATAGAAACAGCATTACTCTCATTTCTATATTTCACATATAAACAGTTAAACTATAACCACTATACTGCGCCAATGTTCCCTGATCTCACAAAAGCCTTTGATACCTCATCACGTTAATTACTACTTTACAAACTTGGAAAATTAGGATTAAGCAAGCAGGTTATCTTATGGTTTATAAGCAATCCAAGAGCATGTATGCTAAATGGCAAAATCATCATCATCAACATCGTCCACTTTTTTCCATTTTCTACTTGGAGCCGGGGTGTCACATCAGCTATCCCTATCTCTACTCGATCAGTGCTAATAGTCTACCTTCCTCTGCTGTCATACCTGACTGCCACAGATCTTCTCTCACACAATCCATCCATCTCTTTTCTGGACACCCTCGTTTCCTATTGACTTCTTCATGTCTAACCCAAATCTTCTTCACCAGATTGTCTTCCACTTTCATGTATATGTGGCCATACCACCATAATGGCAAAATCTCCATATCAAAATTGGTGTCCCAAAGCATCCTCCACTATTCAGTATTTTGACTAATAACAGGTACACAGAAGTACCTATGGCTACATTAGTGCAATATCCTCATGACTTCACTAGACTACATAAGGGTAGGTTCATAGGTTCATAGGTTCATACTAGGCTATCTGCCCTAGGGCATTTATAAGCCTAGCCAGAATGTGTTTGGCTTTCGTCACCCATTTTAAATTTATTTTGCTATGCCCTTTTTCGAGGTTAGTATACTGTGCCTCTGTCTAACAGTGACACAGAAGTGATACCCAGGGTAAACCTACAATCTCCCATCCACTCATCAAGATTCCTCTTGAAGAGAGTCAATGAGGGACTCTGCCTAACCTGGACTGGGATTTTATTCCAGAGTGAAGGGAGCCTCTGGGTTATGAATCTGTCCCTCCAGCATGTCCTATTTATTTCAGTGCTGAGGTTCAAGTCTCTCGAGCGCATAGCTCAATGGGATTTGGATTTTCTGAGGTGCAGCATGTCCATTAATTCCGGGTTGGACATGGCTTTATACGTCAGGCACAGATCGCCTATGAACAGGTGGTATGCCACTGAGTAGAGCTGGAGTTTCTTTAACCGGGCAGCATATGGCATCTGTTTCAGCCCTTTGATCCTCTTGGTGACGTACTTTTGGGGTCTTTCCAGTTGCTGCAGGTGTCTGGTAAGGTACATCCCAAAAGGGGCATTGTACTCAATTATGGGCCTGATGAGGGATGAGTAAAGAGGCACGATGACCTCCCCTGATCTAGATGTGAATCCCTTCATGATTAGGTGGGCTATATAAAATGTTTTTCTAACCACTTTGGCCACGTGGTTGTCAAATGAGAGATTGCTATCAACTTGGGTCCCCAGGTCCCTAATTACTTCTTCTGTACTTAATGGATTACCACCTATGTGGTAATTTGTGGGCACTTTGTTTTTGCCAAAGGGGATGACTATACACTTTTGGCATTTAGCTTGAGGCCATGGTTCTGGCACCAGTTGTCTGTTTCTATGAGGCCCTTTTGGAGGATGCTTGTGTCGGCTGGAGAGTCGATTATGGTGCCCAGTTTGCAGTCATCTGCGAACTTGGTCAACCACAGTCCTTCCGTGTTGGCCTGTACCTCCGAGAAATATATACCAAACAAGAGAGGTCCCAGGACTGAGCCTTGTGGGACACCACTTGTAACTGGTTTGGAGTCTGACATGGCTCCAGCAATTCTAACCATGTGGGTTCTGTCCTTGAGCCAGTTTGCAATTCATCTAGTGACATGGGGTTTATATTTAAGCTGGTGAGCTTATCTATAATGCCCAAGTGGAGTATTGTATCGAAGGCTTTTGCGAGGTCCAGGTAGGCTGTGTGGACCACCTTCCCCTCGTCAATGGCCTTGGTGACTGTTTCAAAGAAATCAACCAGGTTTAAGGGGCAGGATCTGCCCTTAACAAAGCCGAACTGGGTAGGATCCAGTGTCTGTAGGTCCCCAATATCTTTATTTATGAGGTCCATGATGATCCTTTCCATAGCTTTGCAGACCAAGCTGGTCAGGCTTATGGGGCGATAGTTTCCAGGATCCGTTGATGCACCACCTTTATGGAGAGGGACCACTGTTGCTGTACGCCACTCTTTGGGCACATATTCTGTAGTAAGGCTGAGACTGAACAGTAGTTTTATGTTTGGGTTTAGCTTTTCTTGGAGTTCATGTAGGACGCAGCCCGGGACACCGTCTGATCCCATTGATGCTGTGTTTTTTGCTTTGTAGAGGGTGCTCTTACCTGAGCATCTGAGATGTCAGGGGGGCAGCACTCTGCTGGGATAGATATTTGCCCTTTTGGTGGGGGGGGGTTGCGCTGAACCTGTCGGCTAGGATGTTGGCAATGTCTGTGGGTTCAGTGTATTTTTTGTCATTTTGGACTAATTCTGAGCATATCTGGGAATTACCACCCAGGTTCCTAACATAACTAAAGAAAGCTTTGTGATTATCCTTAGTGTCCTGTGCAATTTTTCTCTCGAAGCTGGCCTTAGACAATTTTATGAGTGCCCGTAGTTTTTTGCTAATACTGATCAGTGATGCCTTCCCTTTTTGGGATTTTGCTCTATCATTTAGTAGCTTCCTCCTTCTATTGTATAGTTTGTTTATGGCTGGGGTCCACCAGACAGGACGTCTGCCTTTGGAGGATTGGGTCTTGGTTTTATTTGGGATCGCATGATCCATGCATTCCTGAAGGTGTTCATAGAATGCGTTTATAAATGATTCTGCGGTCTGGGCCGTATTTTCCACAGGCCCGGGGGCTTTGAAGGATTCCACCTCGGTTTTGAGGAGTGTGAAATTTGCTTTAGAGAAGTTTTTCACTGTGGTTTTCTGGGCAGGGGGTGGGGTCAGGATGTGAATATCCAGTGAGATTAGTTTATGGTCTGATCTTACCAGTGAGGGATACACTTCTGGTCTGGAGCATAGAGTCCCCATGTTGGTGATGATCAGGTCCAGTATGTTTTCCCTCTTGTGGGAGTGGTAACAAGTTGTTCCATAGCATTTGAGTTTATAAATTCTAGGAACCTTTGGGCTAGGGTGTTGGAGCTAGAGTAATGCTCCCAGTCTATGTTTGGGTAGTTGAAGTCACCCAATATAATGGTGTTTGGAGAGACCTTCATATTTTCCAGTGTTCTCAGGAAGGCCGAGTGGGGTTCCTGGGTTTGGGAGGGTGGTCTGTAGCAGGCTATAAACTGGAAGGCAGTTTTACCCACTGTTAGTTGCACATGGATAGTCTCTGATGCTTCTTGCTTTGCCACCAACCTGGAGGTGTGAGTATCTTTGATGAATATCGATACTCCCCCTCCTTTTGTGGTTCGGTCCAAGTTTTGGGGCCGAAAAGCATGGTATGAGGTATAACCTGGTAGTGCTGGGGTGCTCTCAGGAGCCCTAAACCAGGTTTCTGTTACTGCACAGATATCGATGTTCTCCATGCTAAGGAGAGTTTTGAGTGCGTGCATCTTGAGGTTTAGACTTCTGGCGTTGAGTAGCATTACTCTTAGTTTCTTATCCCTTGTGATACCTATGGAGGTGGGTTTGTCTTTTGAGCCTTGCCTAAAAAAGGCACTATGGGGGTAGCAAGAGCCTTTGCCAATATCCGAAAGCCCAGGGGTGACAGGTGCAAGCCGTCCCTTGCGAAGCATCATGGCTTCTCGAGCATATCATCCCAAGCTGACAGGCATTGGATCCCCTTTGAATGACACCAGTACTTAAGCCAATTGTTGAAATTGATCATCCTGTCTTCATATTGTGGCATCATTCTTGGTGAGGGTAAGATGCTACTCAAGGTCAGGGTCATACCGACCTGGGCTACATGCTCAGAGAGCTCCTTTATGTCTCTTTTCATGTAGTCCAAGGAGGTACGTCTCAGGTCATTCACACCAGCATGGACAATGACTGAGTCATATTTGTACTTGCCTTGGAGTGACCTGAGTGCTTGTGTTATGTGGCGGATCCTAGCGCCCGACAGGCTGCTCACCGTGACCCTCTCCTTGTTCAGCCTGGTGAGCGGGACGTCAGTGTGACTGACGATAGAGTCACCTATTACAAGTGTATCAGGTGTGTTGTTTAGTCTTAAGGGCTGTGACTGTTCGGCACACTGGCTTTGTGAGATATGTGTTGCACGTGTCTTGTTTTGGGGTAGCGGTTGCTTGGGTGTCTGCTTTGGAGGTCTCTGCTGCTTAGGCAGATCTTTATTTAGAGCCTCCGAGTATGTTTTTGTGTGATTATGTGTTTGGTTTGCTGTCGTGGTAGGTCTATGTGAGACTGGAATTGTAGTGAGTTTGGTTTCCTTCTCCTCCTGACTGGTTATGCCAGTACTGAGTTGAGAGAGCTTAGCCTCCAGTTTGGCTATATGGTTGCATCTCTCACATGTGTTGGAATTTGTTGGGAGGAGGAGAGGGTTGTCTGTGTACATGAGGCAGTTGTAACATTGCCTCAAGATTCCCAGATTCACCAGCTGGACCGGAGAGGAGATTGACAACTGACCTTTGGACATGCTAGAATAATATTGGGAATTCCTTAATAATTGAAAACAAGGGCCAGTGGGGAGTGAGGGTGTAGTGCTTTTAATTTTTAGTGCTGACTTATATAATTGCTTTAGTGAGCAAGTGCCAGGTAACTTAAGTGCAATGTGTTACAGGTAACTTAAATGCAAAAACGACAAACAGTAACTTTCTTTCAAGTGAAACAAGGGAATAAGTACAGTAAGCAATGCAGATACCACTAGTGATCCACAGAAGCGCTGTGAAGCCGCGTATTAGGTGGAATTAGCGTTCCAGGGAAATAACAAGCAAACAAACAACAAGCATATAAACAAAGCTAGATTCAGCAGGCCTGGATCTAGTCTATGCTGCAGTAAACAAGGTGTACCAATTTCAGTAAGATACAGTTAAAATATTCAGGCACTATAAACCTTTAACCAGAAATTCCCAGCTCAGAAGGACAGTCACCCAACAAGCATTCAATGTGCTTAAACAATGGCAGGTCAACTCTCAACTTTGCCAAAAAAAAATAAGTTAATGCCATTCACACTCAACACTGCAACTGACAAAAAATGCATTTCATTATGAATAACTCAGTGGGTCACTTATCAAGAAATACCAAACTGACTGGTGTGTCAATAGATAGGAACTTCAAGTTTTGACAGTCTATAGACTATGATGATAGACTATGCTGTCTGTAAAACTACTTAAAACATGGATGTGTTCTAGAAATCCAAAAACTTTGCTCTACGTCATGTCTTACCAACCATTGCATAAACATTTCTTCTAACATCTCTATGCCTCTCCCATGTGAACAAGTCATCATAAAATTGAAATCTCTAAAGTAGAACATTATGGAAACAACATTGCCTAGTTTACAGCTAATGCACATATAGAACTCATTGCTATCAGGCATTACCGGAACTTGACCATTGTGAAGAACATGCTAACACACATTACTGGAACTTAACCATTGTGAAGAACCTGCTAACATACATTACCGGAACTTAACCATTGTGAAGAACATGCTAACACACATTACCAGAACTTGACCATTGTGAAGAACATGCTAGCACACATTACCAGTACTTAACCGTTGTGAAGAACATGCTAACACTATCACAATTAAAACTCATCTACAGTAACCTAAATAAATGAAATAGATACCTAACTCTAACAGATATGATACAACAATGCAGCTCTGCCAGATCTCAGTGATCAAATAACAAAAACAAGGTACACATAACCAAATCATATAACAGATATGGTACTTTACTCTACTGGGTCTTTACAGCAAACAAATCAAACACAAACTTCATTCACATAGAAACTTAAACAACCTCTATGAAACTTATAAACTAAAACAGCACCTTACTGAAAACCAGCACTGCCATCTTTCATAACATAATGCATACCCTAGTGTTACTGTCCATCATCACTCTCCATGATTCACAATAAGTAGAACTGTGTATCAGATGTCATATATTACTAATTTATTAGCCCCCTTTTTTCCTCAAACACTCTCAGTTTTAACCATTTTCTTGAATATTAGCTATAGCTGTTAGTAAACACTTCAATACCACTCACCTCTCACCAATGTATGGACTTCTAACATCTATGACTAAAGGGTGTGAATAGATACAACAAAAAAAGTTGAATAAATGCACCTTAATCTATTTCTTCTCCTTGCATAACATACTTATCATCTCCATTAAATCTAATTATTGCTTTTGACCACTCACTAATTATAATCAACTAAACTGTATATGCTAATATAACTGCCATGATTTCATATCTATATAGGTTCATAGGTTCATAGATAGGTACTAAGCTATTGGCCCTAGGGCCTATATAAGCCTAGCCAAACGGTACCCTGGCTTAACTTCATGCGTGAATACATCTACATCAGTCCTCTTGGGATTTTATATACCGATGAAAAAGTTAGTGGAAAAATGTACTAAATTAAATAATTTATAAGCTACTAGAACAATAATTCAATTTTATTTAATAAAAAATAAACTGGAAACGCTTTTAGTGTTCAATTTTCATTGATATGTATATGCTCAATAACAATGACATTTTTGTCGCCTCACAGTAAGACATTGTCCTGTTCGATTCTCAGCTAAAGCGTCTTCTGTGTGGAGACATGGGTGAATGGGCATACCTTCGTTGAAGGTTGTGCATCAGGGCTGGCAACTCGGCACATAAAAATCTACTGCCAATCATTAGCGGATTCCACTGTGGCGACCCCTAACCGGGAAAAGCCGAAAGACTCAAGACAAATTATTTTCAAAGTCTTCTGCCAGTGGCCCAGTTCATAGCTGAACAGCGTCAGTGTCCACGTACCACCTCACTTACACTCGTAACAAATAAACAAACAAACTACTACTTCAAAGGCAGGGTGTCTGGGTCCTGTGGTACACTGACAAAGAGCAGGAAGTGCATGTCAAAGAATAGTGGGTGAGAGTTCAAGGGTAAAAGCAAATCAGATAAGGGACAGTAGTGCCAAGAGGCTAAATGAAACACAGAAGCATCCTTTACCTGCACATGAAACAGTATACACATGTTAACACAATTTAAAGTAAAAGATATTAAGCTGCTGCGCAATGGGTGAAGAAGGTTACTAAAATAAATGGAATGGTTCAACTGCCATGTGAAAACTGGCTATAGAGGCTAAGAATAGTCCTTTTTGAGACAAGACCAGAGGGACAGCATTGGGAGGACAAATTAAAATTGAAGGAAACATTACAGAAGTACAGCTCAAGATGAAGAAGGGAAAAAGCACAGCAGTAATGTGGAAGACAACAGAGTGGGAGGACATACCTTTAAAGAAGACAAACGCTAGAAAGTGGAAATGAAATGCCAGCAGCAGACAGGCATGAAACAGTTGTTAATTTGATTAAAGTAATCCCATATTCATAAAATATTCACTGGTCCAATACGCTGATGACTCTGTTTGCATCACTATTGCTGACTCTCCGAATTCATCTCTACAACACAGACTTCATTTAACTCAGTAAATAATGCTCTCTGATAATCAGCTTATCCTTAACCCCCAAAAAAACTAAGCTACTGCTTTTTCTTCCTAAAAACTACAACCACATTAAATCCACTTTCACAATCCTGTCCCTCAATAACACACACATCGAGGTGGAAACTAGCACTAAACTCCTTGGTGTCATCTCCCTTAAAGAACTAAACTGGCTAGAACTCCCACAACTCCTTCACTTTGATCAACTTACCCTCACTCATAAACTGATTAACCACCCCTTAACATCCCTTCCCTTCAAACCCTTCTCCAACCCTATCACTCCACTGAGCCCCTAAGATCAAGCAACAAAAATCAACTCATTGTTATCAAACCCAAAAACTCAGCAGGAGAAGCCATATTTTCATGTACCATATCTAAACTTTGGAACAATCTTTCACCCACAATAACTACTCTAACTTCCAGCAGTCTTTTCAGGACTGCGCTCAAATTCCACTTAAATTTGCACTGGCTTTGTCCTTGTTCTAATCCAGACTAACACCCCCACCCTTACCCCCCACCTAGACTCTTAACCCAACTATACTACCACCACTACTAACCACAGTCAGAATTAGCTAGTTGTCTTTACATACTTTAAAATCTTGCCTAACAACTTTGTTACTAATATTATAAACGACAAGAAACTATCTTAACTTACAACATTTACTGCATATACTGTTGATAATTGATATCTTGTTATTGTATTAAAGCCAACAACCTGTAATGTTGTTTACTATTGCTGCAACATTATATCTCTATTTATCATGTACATGATGTGGAGCTTTTCTCCCCGGGCATCCACTGAAAAAAGACCCGAGTCCAGTAGGAATTTCCCGGTAAACAAATGTAAATAAATAAAATAAATAAATCACTGACAACCAACTTAAATTCGATCCACACATTAACTGTATCAAGAAACTCAGCAGAAACTAAGGCTCTTCTACTGCAACAAAAAGTTTCTCACCAGTCTATTTTATGGCTCTCAAATTCTTACTTGCCTCAGCTCCACACTCCTTGCCAAACTTGAATCTACCTACAACAAGACTGCCAAATTTGCAGCACATCAAACTTACAAGTCACATCAGTGTCTTTCACTCAGACACCTTAACTGGCTTGAACTACCTCACCAGCTTCTTCTCCCTCAACTCCAGATCATCCACTCCATCCTTTATCAGCCTTCTTACTGTCCTACCCTATCATCCATCATCTCCCACTATTCACCTGCTAGATCCTTCCGGAGCTCTAACCTAGATCTGCTACAAATCCACAAACCCAAAACTAAGAAAGGCTGTATTCTCTATAGCTATAATCCTTCCAAGGCATGGAACAAACTCCCAATAGAGATCAGGTCACTCAAGCAACTTAGTCAGTTCAAGCTCATCACTAAAGAATACCTGTTAAACCAATGGCCCTGCCTCTGTACCCGCCCCCCCCCTTAAACAGCTTAGCAACCCTAACTGCACACCTCTATCTGCTCCCAACCTATGTAACTTTTTCTAACTCTCTCGACCTTGCCTCACATTAACTTCTCTATCTTAAGCACATTACATAATTCTTATCTGCATAATGTAAGATTTTGCGTCTAATGACAAAACTATTGTTAGTCCTTCTGAATGATGTAGGATTCTAAATCTGACAATTAGTTTACTGTAGTAAATCCTTGTTTTTCATGTATATGTTGCTTTGAAAATTTTCTGTAAACCCATTGTTGATTGCTTACTTATTTTTGTAAATTATAACCCGTAGAACAGGTGGAGCTTTTCTCCCCAGGCCTCTGCTGAAAAAGGGCTACTCAGGCAAGTCGGACAAACCCAGTCAACAAATTAAAATAAATAAATATACAAACTGGGCTTGACATATATTAGACATAACCTTATACAAGCATCTTACTGTCAAGCATTAAAAGACAGACAATCAAGCTTCAACCAGATGCATTACAACTGAGGAAAAGAAATACATCATATGCTTGTTAGCTGGTAGCTCTGCCAGTTTGAGCTGCCCAACAGGCTCTGCCCGGTTAGCTACATCCTTTTTATTTACAAAGGATTTTGTCTATCTTCAAAAGCACCACCACTTTATTTTGTAAGGGGGGTGGGTCCAACTCAAAATTTCTGAAGATAGACTGTCAACAGATCTTTCCCTGCTCGATTTGGGAACGGCAACAGATCACTCAGAACCTCAAGATATCTATACAACCAACACACTGTAAACATTCTGGGGGAAAAAAAGCAGCCTATAATTTTACCTGAGCAATTTGGAAAGGCACACATCTGTCACATATTCAAAATGCACACACACATGCACCACAATCATACTAGAAACATTCTGGAGAAGAAAAAAATACAGCAGCCTGTCTACATTATGCTGTTACGGGACTTTATTTTGTTGTATTCACTCCTATGTTGTTTTGCTTTACATACTGCTGATCCTATGCATTTACTCCCATCTGTTATCTTGTACATTCAAGAATTTTGCAATTTTGTATTTGCTTCAATTGCATCTTTATTTGTATATATTTACCTTGATATGTTTCAAGAACATTCACTCGTAAGTATCATGTGCATTTTCATTATGAATTCTGAAGGTGTGTATTTTACTTTATATGTTAAACTTGTCTCCCTGTAACGCCATTGAAAAGGAGTTGCTTAGCTCAGTTGGCCTATTCTGCTCATAAATTGCAACAGATCAATAAATAACTGTCCTGAAGCTCTCTAAATGTTCTTCAGATACCTTTATGGCATGTCTCCCGAATCTGTCGCTCTCTCTATCTCTCAGTATTTTGATCCCACCTCCTGACCAACCATTGTAAACCTCTCTCAGTTTTTGTCGCTCCTCTCATACCCTTTTTAGCTATAACCTAGGCCAGAGGCAAACATTGTAGCCATAGGCAAGAATTAAATATTCCAGTTTATGTCAACAAACAAATTTTTTGATGAATATAAGTAAGATATTTTTGGCTGCAGAAAATGTCAAAAGGAGAGAAAGTAACACTTAAAATAAAATAAAAAAAAATCAGGATGAGTTTAAGTTGATGGTGAAAAGGCAGAACTGTTACATGACTTTTTCTGTATATTTGTGCACAAAGCAAAGTCAGTCACCAAATCCAGCAAGAAGAAATGGGCAGAATAATTTTTGAATGACATCCTTTTACAGAAGTTTTTTTTTAAGTATTCCAAATGCTTAACTGATGCACAGTAATCAGCCTGAATGGATTCACTCAGGAATCTGCAAATTGCTGTGGTGACAGCTAAAGATACTACTATCATTTTAAACAAATGGTCACATAAAGAAAATTTTCTCAAAAATTTGTAGATGGTAGTTATGAGTGTTCTTCACAAGAGCTGGGCCAGTAGAGATAATAGAAACAATAATTATTTCAGACTGAACTGGATCATTTCTGTAATGCAGAAGGAAAAACCAAGCTGTGACCCAGATGACCTGGGATCAAGTAGTGATTCAGGCATAAGAAGAGCCAATGGGGAGGATGGCAGTGAGTGGCTAAAACTGGTTCATACTCTGGGGGTAGTGGTGGCAGATATGTCCATTGCTATACCAACAGCTAGTAGCCGTTGTGTAAATTATGATATGGCAAGCAACAGTGCAGCCATGTTGGAGTCAGACTTGCATAGTAGTACATATATCGGGTCTACATTAAATAACTGAATGCTTAAAAAAGCGAACAGTGATTGATCGACTCCATGTAAGAGAAAGCTTACAATGTCGAAGTGTCAAAACAGCGATTTTTTTTTCCAAGGGAAAAAAATCGCTGTTCCAACAACAAAAAAAAAAAAATCTATTTCAAACATTACATTAAGTGGGGAGTGCACCCCCCTACTTAAATATATCAACTCCGAGACTGCACTACAGTGCCAAAAACGGCAAAGTACTGAAGCGGCCAAGCAAATTCTTTCCCAGGGAAAGAATTTGCTTAACAGCTGCTTTAATATTTTGCATTTTCAGCCTTTTCAGTTTGACCAAGATGCATTCGAAAGAATGCATCTTCGGTCTTCTAATATAGACCCCATATATCACTGAAGCTACTGTTGTAGGCAGAACCCGTCACTAATTGGGCGAGGGGGGGAGAGCTTAACAAGAAATAAAAACAATGGCTAGGGTTGCCACCCCTTGTGACTAAAACCAGAGTAAGGCCACACCCCTCACATCAATAGTAACCCCACCACCCCTCCATTTCTCCCTCCCCTTACTCCGCCCATTTTGTGACATCACTGTAACATCATATGTGGGGAAACACCCACTTTTTTCATTCCTAATGCCTGCTTTTGGCTGATTTACTATGCTTTTCTGTGAAAAAGCATAGTAAATCAGCCGATTTACAAAGTCCAATAGTCTGTTTCTTTTTTTGAAATAGAATACCAGAGTTTGTACAGTATTTTTCAGACTACCGGAGAATCAATTTGATTTCTGGATAGTCCAAAAAAAAAAACGGAGGGGTGGCAACCCTAACAATGGCTGTCTGGATGATGGTCTCTTGGTCTATGTGAACTGAATACATTAGTTCAGGTCATTGTAGGGCTGATCATTGGGTGATGGCAGTGAACAAAATGATACACATAACTGTCAAAATGATGCTTAGTGACGCAAGAGTTTTCAAAAGCAACTGAACAGAGTGTTTTTGGAAGCATAGATTAACAACATGGACAGAGTAGACAAATCGAATAAAGATTCTTCTATACAATTAACCAGTATCACTTCAAACTGCAAAGAGCTGTTTTTCAGCTGCTTTTTTAATAAAATTACTTTATGCTACTCATCCTACCATAACTGCTGTATTCTTACTGTATCTACTCTTTGCAGTGTTGAGACAGTCTTATGTAATGCCTTTCATAAGGTTATTTCTGTCTTTGTCTGTTTCTTTAAAAGATATATATTTTACCTTGCCTTGATTATCTGAATTAATAAGGTAAAGGAATTTAATGATTTTCTCTTTACTCTCCTACCCATTAATAAATGGGATGGTGAAAGACATATCTGTCGCTATCTAGATAGTTTTTCTTATATCTTTCTTACTCAAGTAAGTGACATGCATAAATGACCACTGCTGTTCACATCTTTTAACGACCATATTCATAAATTATTTATTTATTTATTGACATTTGTTAACCGGGTTAGTCCAACTGGGATTTTGTCCCATTTTCAGTGGAGACCCGAGGAGAAAAGCTCCAGATAGTACAAGAAATCATTACAGTAGTAAACAAACACAGCAAACAATAGAAACAAACACTAGCAACAGTTAAACAATAGCACATTTTTTTTTTCAGGAAAATACTATGTAACTGTACTAGTGAGGGAGAGTGCAGAGTGTGAGTAGGATCAACTGAGAGTGATTCCAATGTGGGGGGAGGAGAGAACTATGTAGAGTCATAGCAGGGGCAGATTCTGGAATTGAGTAAATGTGTCTTAGTTTCTTTTTAAATAGTGGGGTGTGAGAGACTGAGCGTATGTCCAGGGGAAGTTTGTTCCAGGCTTGAGACACAGAGTGTTTGTAGAGTAGCTTACCTACTGACTTATTTGGGTGGTAAATATCAAGCAATTGTTGATTAGAGGTGCAGAGGGATCAAGATGGGGTGTAGACAGAGATGAGGAGAGATATAGATGGACAGTAGGATGGTTTAAAGAGCATAGAGTGCAGCATGTGAAATTGTTAGAGATGTAGTAGTTGTGGGAGTTCTAGCCATTGTAGAGACTTTAAAGCAATACAGTGGTGTATGTCGTTTGGAGAGTTAGTGATGAATCTGACTATTTTGTGGTAGGATTGTTGGAGCTTGTTCAGGGTAGTTTTTTGGATATTTGTGAGAACTGGAGCAGCATAGAGGAGAGAGGGGAGGAGAAGTGCTTGTCCTAGGGTGAGTCTAGCCTCGGAACTGCGATATTTTTTGTTCCGGTATAAGAGACCTAGTTTCTGATGTGTTTTCTTTATGCATTGCTGTATGTGTTGATTGAATTTTAGTTCTTCGTTGATGATGACCCCTAGGAGTTTGGTGTAGGTGTTAGGTTGGATAGCTGTGTTATTACAAGACTTAATGACAAAGGAGGATTTATGATGAGTAAGAGAATGGGGCTGAAAGAGTAAGAGTCTGTTTTTTGTGGGATTGAGGATCAGTAAGTTTTTTGAAAGCCATTGTTCAGTGGAAAGTAGAGATTTTTGGGTTAGGGAGTGTAGGTCAGAGATGTTGTTGGCTGTAGAAATAATTGTGGAGTCGTCTGCATATTGTATGAGAGAAGACTGATAGCAAGAGGTGAAAAGATCATTGGTGAAGATGTTGAATAAGAGGGGACCTAAGATGGAACCTTGTGGAACACCAGTAGAGATAGGCAAGAAAGGAGAAGAGGAAGAGAGCCATTTGACTGATTGTTCACGTCCAGACAGATAGTTAGCAAACCAGTTGAGGGTGGTGGTGGATAGGTGAAAGTTGGCAAGTTTAGATAGATGTAATAGATGAGATACTGTATCAAAAGCTTTTGAGAGGTCAAGAAAGAGACAGGAAGTAAGTTTATTGTTGTCCAAAGATTCTGCAATGGTGTGAGTGAAGGAGAGTAGAGCAGTAGTTGTGCTGTGATAGGGGCGAAAACCATGTTGGGTAGGGGTGAGTAAGTTGTGGTTGAGAAGGTGATTGAGAAGCTGAATGTGGATACATTTTTCTATTATCTTAGATAGTGGGGACAGAATGGCAATAGGCCGATAGTTGGAAGGGTCAGTGGAGTTACTTCCTTTATGGAGAGGGATAGTGTAGAAAGATTTCCAAAGGGTAGGGACAGTAGATTATTGCATAGATCTATTTATTAATATTGTCACTGGGTAGGCAATAGAGTCAGCTGTGAGTTTGAGGAAGGTAGGAGGTAATTTGTCAGTAGAGAAAGAGCAGAGTTTGAGTTTGAGCAGTAGAGATTTGATGTAGGAACTTAAAGGAAAAGAAGTAGTGTTGGGGTGGGTGTGGTGTCAGGTAAAGAGGAAGAGGTAGGTTGAGAGGGTAGGAGATTTTGGATGGAGAAAATAAAATGTGAATTAAGTAGGGTAGCTGTTTCATCAGAAGTTGTGTTTGGGTAGGGGGAGGGGTTAGAGGGCTATCTGGGTAAAGAATGCTGTTAAGTGTTGTCCAAAATTTCCAAGGATTTGAATTATATTTGTGCTGGCCTGAGCTATAGAGTGACTTTTTGTCAATTATTGCCTGTTTCTTAGCAAGATTGTGTAGTTGTTTGTATTTGAGAAGAAGAGGTGTTTGTTTAGATTTGATCCAGGCTTTCCAGACACTGTCTCTTTGTTTCATGATGGACTTAGTTTCTTTTGAAAGCCAGGGACCATGATTGGATTTCACTATATTCTTCCTGGAGGGAGCTAGGAGTCCAGAGTATTCAGGAAAATGTTGTTATAAGTGTTAACAGAATAATTTAGAGGGAGTTTTCTAAGGATGGACCAGTCCATGTTTTGTAGAATAGAGTTAAACTGTGAAGAATTAAATGTAGATAATTTTCTACAGTCTTTGAAAAGGTGGGGTTTAAGAGTATGGGAATCTTATCTAAGGATGGAGGTAGGGAGATGGTTACTAAGGGAGTCTGGTAAGGTTGTGGGCTGGTGGTAGTGATGGGGGGTGTTGGTAAGAATCCAGTCTATTATGGAGCTGGAGGTTGAGGTTTTGTGGAAGCGAGTGGGGGTAGAAATGAGTTGGTGGAAACCATGGAGGTGAATACTAAGTAAGGGAGAGTCAATAGAGAGTATTGACCATTCTATATTGACATCACCAAGGATGAGTGTTTCATAAGGTATGTTGAGAGTGAACCAGGATAAGATGTTTTCCAGAATGGGTACATTGTTGCAAGGAGGAAGATAGATAGAAGCAATAGCCAGTTTTTTTTGTGGGGGATTCAGATGAAAGTTTAGACTGAGAAGTTCAGCAGGGTGGAAGCTGGGAATAGGTGTGGGGTAAGGTGAAAGGTTAAGGCTGTTAGAGTAGAGGATGTCTATGCCGCCTCCTTTCTTCGAAGGTCTGTCAGAGCGGTAGATATTGTAGCCAGGAGGGAGTATTTCACTATTAGAGATATGTGGCTTGAGCCATGTTTCAGATAGGGATAGGATGTGAGGGGTCTTGTAAGAAATCCAAGAGTGCAGCTCAGTAGTTGTATGAGCTAGGCTTTGAATATTCAGTGAATAAAAGGTTAGGTGTTTACATGGAAGTGAGTTATGGGACTGAGGTTGTATGTTTGGTAAGTTGTTGGACGAGAATTGTGAGGAGGAGGTAGATAAGGTAGATGGGGGGGATGGGGAGAGGGGAGGTGTAGAAGGGCCTGGATTGGGGTGGATGTCCCCATAGGAGAGTAGGTCTTTAACCAGTATCACTTCAAACTGCAAAGAGCTGTTTTTCAGCTGCTTTTTTAATAAAATTACTTTATGCTACTCATCCTACCATAACTGCTGTATTCTTACTGTATCTACTCTTTGCAGTGTTGAGACAGTCTTATGTAATGCCTTTCATAAGGTTATTTCTGTCTTTGTCTGTTTCTTTAAAAGATATATATTTTACCTTGCCTTGATTATCTGAATTAATAAGGTAAAGGAATTTAATGATTTTCTCTTTACTCTCCTACCCATTAATAAATGGGATGGTGAAAGACATATCTGTCGCTATCTAGATAGTTTTTCTTATATCTTTCTTACTCAAGTAAGTGACATGCATAAATGACCACTGCTGTTCACATCTTTTAACGACCATATTCATAAATTATTTATTTATTTATTGACATTTGTTAACCGGGTTAGTCCAACTGGGATTTTGTCCCATTTTCAGTGGAGACCGAGGAGAAAAGCTCCAGATAGTACAAGAAATCATTACAGTAGTAAACAAACACAGCAAACAATAGAAACAAACACTAGCAACAGTTAAACAATAGCACATTTTTTTTTTCAGGAAAATACTATGTAACTGTACTAGTGAGGGAGAGTGCAGAGTGTGAGTAGGATCAACTGAGAGTGATTCCAATGTGGGGGGAGGAGAGAACTATGTAGAGTCATAGCAGGGGCAGATTCTGGAATTGAGTAAATGTGTCTTAGTTTCTTTTTAAATAGTGGGGTGTGAGAGACTGAGCGTATGTCCAGGGGAAGTTTGTTCCAGGCTTGAGACACAGAGTGTTTGTAGAGTAGCTTACCTACTGACTTATTTGGGTGGTAAATATCAAGCAATTGTTGATTAGAGGTGCAGAGGGATCGAGATGGGGTGTAGACAGAGATGAGGAGAGATATAGATGGACAGTAGGATGGTTTAAAGAGCATAGAGTGCAGCATGTGAAATTGTTAGAGATGTAGTAGTTGTGGGAGTTCTAGCCATTGTAGAGACTTTAAAGCAATACAGTGGTGTATGTTGTTTGGAGAGTTAGTGATGAATCTGGCTATTTTGTGGTAGGATTGTTGGAGCTTGTTCAGGGTAGTTTTTTGGATATTTGTGAGAACTGGAGCAGCATAGAGGAGAGAGGGGAGGAGAAGTGCTTGTCCTAGGGTGAGTCTAGCCTCGGAACTGCGATATTTTTTGTTCCGGTATAAGAGACCTAGTTTCTGATGTGTTTTCTTTATGCATTGCTGTATGTGTTGATTGAATTTTAGTTCTTCGTTGATGATGACCCCTAGGAGTTTGGTGTAGGTGTTAGGTTGGATAGCTGTGTTATTACAAGACTTAATGACAAAGGAGGATTTATGATGAGTAAGAGAATGGGGCTGAAAGAGTAAGAGTCTGTTTTTTGTGGGATTGAGGATCAGTAAGTTTTTTGAAAGCCATTGTTCAGTGGAAAGTAGAGATTTTTGGGTTAGGGAGTGTAGGTCAGAGATGTTGTTGGCTGTAGAAATAATTGTGGAGTCGTCTGCATATTGTATGAGAGAAGACTGATAGCAAGAGGTGAAAAGATCATTGGTGAAGATGTTGAATAAGAGGGGACCTAAGATGGAACCTTGTGGAACACCAGTAGAGATAGGCAAGAAAGGAGAAGAGGAAGAGAGCCATTTGACTGATTGTTCACGTCCAGACAGATAGTTAGCAAACCAGTTGAGGGTGGTGGTGGATAGGTGAAAGTTGGCAAGTTTAGATAGATGTAATAGATGAGATACTGTATCAAAAGCTTTTGAGAGGTCAAGAAAGAGACAGGAAGTAAGTTTATTGTTGTCCAAAGATTCTGCAATGGTGTGAGTGAAGGAGAGTAGAGCAGTAGTTGTGCTGTGATAGGGCGAAAACCATGTTGGGTAGGGGTGAGTAAGTTGTGGTTGAGAAGGTGATTGAGAAGCTGAATGTGGATACATTTTTCTATTATCTTAGATAGTGGGGACAGAATGGCAATAGGCCGATAGTTGGAAGGGTCAGTGGAGTTACTTCCTTTATGGAGAGGGATAGTGTAGAAAGATTTCCAAAGGGTAGGGACAGTAGATTATTGCATAGATCTATTTATTAATATTGTCACTGGGTAGGCAATAGAGTCAGCTGTGAGTTTGAGGAAGGTAGGAGGTAATTTGTCAGTAGAGAAAGAGCAGAGTTTGAGTTTGAGCAGTAGAGATTTGATGTAGGAACTTAAAGGAAAAAGAAGTAGTGTTGGGGGTGGGTGTGGTGTCAGGTAAAGAGGAAGAGGTAGGTTGAGAGGGTAGGAGATTTTGGATGGAGAAAATAAAATGTGAATTAAGTAGGGTAGCTGTTTCATCAGAAGTTGTGTTTGGGTAGGGGGAGGGGTTAGAGGGGCTATCTGGGTAAAGAATGCTGTTAAGTGTTGTCCAAAATTTCCAAGGATTTGAATTATATTTGTGCTGGCCTGAGCTATAGAGTGACTTTTTGTCAATTATTGCCTGTTTCTTAGCAAGATTGTGTAGTTGTTTGTATTTGAGAAGAAGAGGTGTTTGTTTAGATTTGATCCAGGCTTTCCAGACACTGTCTCTTTGTTTCATGATGGACTTAGTTTCTTTTGAAAGCCAGGGACCATGATTGGATTTCACTATATTCTTCCTGGAGGGAGCTAGGGAGTCCAGAGTATTCAGGAAAATGTTGTTATAAGTGTTAACAGAATAATTTAGAGGGAGTTTTCTAAGGATGGACCAGTCCATGTTTTGTAGAATAGAGTTAAACTGTGAAGAATTAAATGTAGATAATTTTCTACAGTCTTTGAAAAGGTGGGGTTTAAGAGTATGGGAATCTTATCTAAGGATGGAGGTAGGGAGATGGTTACTAAGGGAGTCTGGTAAGGTTGTGGGCTGGTGGTAGTGATGGGGGGTGTTGGTAAGAATCCAGTCTATTATGGAGCTGGAGGTTGAGGTTTTGTGGAAGCGAGTGGGGGTAGAAATGAGTTGGTGGAAACCATGGAGGTGAATACTAAGTAAGGGAGAGTCAATAGAGAGTATTGACCATTCTATATTGACATCACCAAGGATGAGTGTTTCATAAGGTATGTTGAGAGTGAACCAGGATAAGATGTTTTCCAGAATGGGTACATTGTTGCAAGGAGGAAGATAGATAGAAGCAATAGCCAGTTTTTTTTGTGGGGGATTCAGATGAAAGTTTAGACTGAGAAGTTCAGCAGGGTGGAAGCTGGGAATAGGTGTGGGGTAAGGTGAAAGGTTAAGGCTGTTAGAGTAGAGGATGTCTATGCCGCCTCCTTTCTTCGAAGGTCTGTCAGAGCGGTAGATATTGTAGCCAGGAGGGAGTATTTCACTATTAGAGATATGTGGCTTGAGCCATGTTTCAGATAGGGATAGGATGTGAGGGGTCTTGTAAGAAATCCAAGAGTGCAGCTCAGTAGTTGTATGAGCTAGGCTTTGAATATTCAGTGAATAAAAGGTTAGGTGTTTACATGGAAGTGAGTTATGGGACTGAGGTTGTATGTTTGGTAAGTTGTTGGACGAGAATTGTGAGGAGGAGGTAGATAAGGTAGATGGGGGGGATGGGGAGAGGGGAGGTGTAGAAGGGCCTGGATTGGGGTGGATGTCCCCATAGGAGAGTAGGTCTTTAATGAGAAGAACAATTGATGTGAAAGGTTGACAGTATTTGGTGGTTTAGATTTAGTCTTATTAGATGGTTTGAGAACTTGTAATATGTGTCTTTTATACAGAGTTGAGGTAGAAGTGTTAAATAGGTTTGGAGAGATGGTAAAGGAAGAAGAAGTAGGAAAGCTGTAGTATGAGTGAGAAGTTGGAGAACAGAAAAATGGCTTTGTGGGGTAGTAATGATAGGAGGTAGAGATAGAGAGCAGAGTGAGTAGTGTTGCAGATATAAGTCGATGCAGCATGATGAGTGGTTTGGATTACGTGTGGAGAGAGGAAGTTAGGAAAAGATGTATAGTAGGAGAATATACTATGCTCGATTGGAAATTAAAGTGTGGGAGTGGTGATAAGCAGGAAGTGGATTTGTAGTAAATGGCTTGGCAGGAAGGGGAGGGATGGTTGAGTACAAAGGAAACTGTACTGGGGTGGGTGAGAATGGGGGTAGGGTAGGGGAGTGAAGTGAGCCGGAGCATTGCGAGGGCGAACGGAGCAGGACTGCACCAACAAGGAAGGACCCAGTAAAAAAAAAATCAGTAAAAGAGGAGAAAGGGAGAGAAAAGAGAGTGTAGGGTTCTAGCTATAATCAGAGGTGTGAATGTAGACCATTGCATTGTATGCAACATCTGGTGCACCTTATCTTGAGAAGGTAGACATCAGTACCTTTATCACACACTGTCACTTGTAGTACATATGAATTTAGTCACTTTGGTTTACTTGGGAATAATAAACAACATACATCAAGTAAACTGCTTCTTTACCCTGAGTGATATCTATGCCTGCTATGCTGCAGTGTCTACCCAAAACTGTGTAAGGCCACATCTCTTATTTATAAATGTTATTGAAGAAATTGCCCACAGCATAATTTTCTGCTACTTTCTTTATCTTTGTTGACATACCTGGCCAACACATTAAATCCATTATTCTTTCCTAGCACTTTCCTGTTCAAAGGTATGGCACGTATTCTCTCAAGCATATATTTTTGATAAAATAATAATGCCAAATTTGAAGCTTGGACCTTGGTCACAACTTAGTTTATTTTGAAAGAAAGGAGAGTGGATTTTCTATCTAAGCAGAGCTGTTTGCTTTGGCTAACCTCTCATTGTTACTTCTCAGAATAAGTATGTTTCCAAGTCATTATCAACATATCTCTGAAATCCCTCTGCCTTTTCTTCTGTCACTGGCATGTGTAGCTTTATGTGCTTCATCTTCCAGTAGCTCTTCACTCTTTTTTAATAAGTAGACTGTATCCCACAAATCTGCTTTATGTGATTCCTTGACTGCTCTGTATTTTACTTTTTGGTCATACTTTTCCAGCTCTGGCAACATCATCTGCAGTGTGGATGGGTACTTGTATAGACTTTTTAAAGTATGAAACACAAAATCCACTGGAGTCACCACACGGAGATAGTCACTGGTAATGGAAGCGTTTTTTCCAAGGGGAGTCTTCGTTTTCCTGCCACAGTTCTTGGACTTTTTAAAGTATCTTTCAAGAGATTCTAATCTCTTTCTTCTTGAAGTTCCATATCATGAATGTATTTCAGAATTTCTTACATTCTTATTTTATTTATAGTTGTTATTTCTCTTTTTGCCTTATAGGCAGCTGGCCTTTTCCTGTAAAATTGCATCTCCTATGCATCCTAATTTACATCCACTTTGAAAACAACTGGCTTATTTACATTATAATTTATTAATGCAGGTGCATCTGTTCTAATTATTTGAGCATTTCAAAACTCCTTTCCTCTTTATAGCTCCACTCCTAGCCTACATCTAGTTGTGAACACTTTATAAGAGTTATAGTATCTCATACATATTAGGTATAAAGTTTGCAGATACTGCACTATTTCTAGGATTTTCTTGCTTTATTTCTGTCTTCTGGCAATTTTTCACTTTTTCTGACTTTCTCACAATTTGCTTTCAAGTCCATCTAATGTTAAAATGTGACAAGTATGTTTCAGATGTTTCATTCTAATTTTATATATATTCTTACATGATTTAAAACTGTACCTTTCTAATATCTTCAACAGCTATATGAGACTCTCTCTCTCTCTTGTTTTATTTGTTTTTTTGTATGTCCCTACAGTAGCAGCTCACCCTTGACATTCATAGCTCATACTAAGCCTCCAGTTTCTTATGCAGCTGCTCTCTGTAATACGTTTGGTGCCTTAAGTTATCAAATAGAAGTTGTAGGAGTGTGTATCATTGTAATTGCTATTAACTGTACATAGTACATAAGTTAATATGTTTATAGATCAATGCTAGGCTGTTGATACAGAGGACCATTAGTAGCCTAAATCACAAAATACCAGATCATAGGCACACATTGACATAACTAATTCATACTTAAGTGTTTATGCTATACCAGGGGTCAAAACTATCTATGATATTCACTTGGCAAGTTGCCCAGGCCAGTAAATATATCAGCATAGGCATATTTTCTATATTTGCTTTAGCACTACATAATGCTTGAGATGGCAATATAATAGAGTACCTCTTTCTGTATAGTTTTATTCTACATTTGTGCAACCTGAATGCATTTTACTTCTCACAAGCCAAACATCTCTAAATGTTAGGTAAATGAATATACTAGACCAGTGCTACCATCTAAAACACAATCTGATGCTTTCTATTTTCATATTCATATATCAATATCTTTTTAGCAAATGTCTTTATTTGGTGCCACAAGTATATCAGTATTATGCATATTGCTTTGCCTTCAGTGCTTTTCAGTCCAAGTCCTTTAGATCTATCTTCTGTTAGAATAAAATAGTACCTGAGTCTAATTTAAATTTAACACTTCCTTAATTAATTCTGAGATTATTTTGACAGAAGTTTAATTATCTTGATGCACACCCTCTTTATTGTTTGACTTCACAACATCAGCCATTTCTATTTTAATGATAAAAACAATACCAGTGACTGATTTAACTCAGTAACATAATTTGAAACATATTTTATTTTTCCTTTGCAAATTTTGGCAAAATGATTCTTTCTTCAAAATGTTTTTACATATTTGTTTTTAAATGTCAAATATTTCTTCCTGTTTTATTTAAAGCTACACCTATTGTTAGTGCCTTGAAATTCAACTGTGCCGTGTACATCGTGGCTGTCTTTCTTATTACAATTATTGTTATTGTTCATTTCACTTTCTGTTTCAGTTGTGGTTTGACATGTTATCTTATACATTTTCATAACCTCAGTTAATCCTTTTAATTGTATTTGTAATTCCACTCGTGCTATGCAAATCAACAGCTTTCAATAAGACCAGGTCTGTTGCTATTAAAAACCTTTCCTTGCATTATTTCCTATATGAGAGACTATTTTGTCTCTTATCAAAAATTATGCAACTTCATATACTCTTTTACTCATTTCTTAGCTCAGTAATGTAAACATTTATAGTATCAGTTGAGCTTTGTTTTTTTCTAAACAACATATGAGAAATTATAGTAGAATGTTTTTAGACTGACAGAAAACTCTATATTTATTTTTCACTGATATTCTTTTGTCTTATTTCCTACTCTTGATAGATGCACACATTAAGTAATTCTAAAGCTTCTTCCCCAGTAACATAAAAATGTGGTGCATGGCAATTTTCAGGCATCTCTATTGTTTTTCTCACAGCAAGGAGTAGGCAAACAGGATCCAATTTTGTCTTAAATTATTCAACAAGAGAATTCCTATGGCAGTCTGAACAACTGCCATAGGAATTCTCCTGCTGAATTAAAATAAAAATAGTTAAATATCTTAAAGCTTTGCAGAAGTTGTGTGAGTACAACAATGACAAAAACAAAAATAACTTTCATTTAAATAAAGAAAAGAGAAAGAGAAAAGAAATTCAAAAGCCAGATTCTATTTTGACACTACATAAAAATAATGCAGAGATGAATTAATGTCTCCAGTTCTACTACAATGTAACAATTTTTAATGTCTGGCATGTCTGTGCAGATGCTCATAAAGACTTAGACGTGATTTTTCTCCATGAGTTGCATATAAATATATAAATAAATAAATATGTATCATCATCATCATCTTCTTTCGACTGTTCCCATTGGCGGTCGCCACAGCGGATCATCTGTTTCCATTTCTTCCTGTCCTCTGCATCTTGCTCTGTCACACCAACCACCTGCATGTCCTCTCTCACCACATCCATAAACCTTATCTTAGGCCTTCCTCTTTTCCTGTTACCTGGTAGCGTCATCCTTAGCATCTTTTTCCCAATATACTCAGCATCCCTCCTCAGCTCTTGTCCAAACCAACATAATCTTGACTTTCTGGCTTTGTCTCCAAACCTTTCAACCTGTACTGACCCTCTGATATACTTATTCCTGATCCTGTCCACCCTCGTCACACCCAGTGCAAATCTTAACGTCTTTAACTCTGCCACATCCAGCTCTAACTCCTGCTGTTTTGTTAATGCCACTGTCTCCAACCCATATAACAAATAAATAAATAAATATATAAAAATATATAATATATAAATATATATAATATATATATATATAATAAATAATATACATATATATATATTATATAATATATTATGTTTATATATAATAAATATATAAATATAAATATATTATATATATAAATATATATATATATATATATATATATATATATATATATATATATAATAAATATATATATATATATATATATATATATATATATATATATATATATATATATATATATATATAGATATGGGTCTACCTGACATGGTCGACAGTTCATATGGTCGACAGTTTATTTGGTCGACAGTTCATTTGATTGACAAGCATTTTAGGTGGGGGGCTTTGCCCCCCACACCCCCCAATATGGGGGGCTGTGCCCCCCACCCCCCCTAACTATATATATCAACTCCAGGGTTGCACAACATTGGGGAGGGGGGCAAATCTACTTGTCGACCAAATGAGTGTCGATTATATGAACTGTCGACCATGTCAGGTAGACCCATATATATAGATATATATATATATATATATATATATATATATATATATATATATATATATATATATATATATATATATATACATGCCACACACACACACACACACACACACAACTGAAATTTTACAGTAACAATGTGTCATTCTGGTGGAATAAGTTAACCAACTTAATGTCAAACCTACAGCAACAACTGAAAGAGACTTCAGAGTAAACATATTACATGACTAGCAGGTAAGGAGGAGATGTGAGACAGCAGTTTGGAAGGCTGATGAAGTGATCAGATATACTGGAAGAGGAGTCAAAGGTAGAAAAGAAGCTATGGTTCCTCTGTATAGATCAGTATAAAGACTCCCTTAAAATACAATGCTTAGTTCTTTGGAATATATAGAGTTTTCTTCTAATATAAATTGGGTGGAGGATTTAAAAATGGGCAACAAAAATGTCACATAAAAGATTATACGAGATTAACATGTATCATAATGAAGAAATAATAAAATGGGCTGCCATGTTAGAATGTTTATTATAAAGATACCAATAAAGTCTAGTTCTTTTTAAAGAAAAAAAGAGATAATCAGATGCAAGAATAAACAGTATGAAAATAGAAAGTTAATGGATAAGTACAGAAGTGAGGAAATGTTTTTCAGAAAAAGGGTTAACTGAAGATCAAAATAAATGAAAATGAAATGCAGATAAAAGCAGCAAAACTGAGGAATGTATGTGAAAGACATAAGACATTTCTTAATAAAGATGGGATTAAAATTAACTGTTAAGTAGGATATCTAACTTTTTAATTGGGTATAGTAATGGGCAATTTAGATGAGAAAAAAAGGTCCATATCTGACATTAATCTGTATTTCTGTAACAAATATATTTAGAAACATGATTACTTTATTGTTCTGTAGACAAGATTATTTTTTCTGGTGAACGATATTTGCATTGCATTGCAACCTTTCAGTAATCAGAGTACTGAAAATCTGCCATTAGACAATGAGTTAAATGTATTATATACTAATCACATGCTGATAGCTAATTGCTTGTTGACTTAAATGACTTGGAGTTAAAATTCTACTGAACTGACTGTCACAGGGATGACTGAGTTTGCAAGTGTTAGAAGGATTTCAATTAGTCTTATATGGAGGCGTTACCACAGGAACATTAATTCATTTAAGATCAGCATGCTTTAAAGCAGTTAGCCTTCCTCTGTCACCTTGCTCTCCATTGTGAAACAAATTCTTTCATCTGAATTTGTTGACATGTTTTGTCACTTTATCATTTGCATTCTTATGTTACACAGAACTGCATCAGTAAAAATGTGCTGGTGTATGGTGACTGCTAGCTAATGGTTTAATTGCTTAACCTTGGAAAATTACTTTAGTGTGAAAGCTGCTGTTATAATACTCTGTGAAATGCTAGTAGTAGCTTGAGGCTTGCCTCCATATTACATCATGGGAAAGTTCAATAAAGCAAGTATTAGCCACCTAAATACTAAATCATGAAAGGGTATTTGTTAAAAGACTGGAATTCTCATAAAAAAGGTCTGCCAGTGCATAAAAGAGGTGGCAGAGTGCTTCAGTCTGCTTAGTGTGTTAATATGTGCCTGAGTAAGATCGATAGTAATCAAGAGTCTTTAGAGTTTTGGAAGAATAAAGTCATATTGAAAATATGCATTATTTTTATATAAATTTTATATGTGGTCATAGGTCCTCATATTACTATATTTTTGTTCTTTATATACATAGTCTGGCAGTTTTGTACACAAGATATTATGGATGTGAGCTGATAATGAGCTTCATCTTATAGCCTTGGGTTTGATACCCTTCATGTCCATTTGTTTGCTACATAACCCTTAGCAAATCACATGACCAGCTTTCTAGGATCACCTTTAGAAAGGGGAGTTCTTGCATAGTTGGTTAATAATGACTTCTTTATTCAATGTGTAAACTAGGAAACTGAGCTATTGTAAGAGAGTCTTCTAAGTTCCGATCTGGTCACAAGGGTCAAATAACAAGCATATGCATAATTTGAATTATGCCTAAAACATATTAATAATCTATATGCAACTCATGATATTTTCAGAGGTTAAATGTATCATTCATTCATTCATTCATTCATTCATTCAATCATTTTCTAAAACATTATGCTAATGTGGGTTGTGTTAATTGCAAACCAAGCAAAGCAGTCGACATTTCATAGCCCCATCAGTAGTCTCCAACTGTTGCTGCAACATCTCTGGACATTCCAAGGCAAGCTGAGAGATTTAATACTTCCAATGAGACTAGAAAATTTGCTGTGGTATCCACTCACTTGTCAGTGCCTGGTATATTATTATGGGAGATACCAAGTGGGTAACCTCACAACAAGCTAGAACTATGTCACTTGACTCCTTTAGGTAAAATAAAGCAGTAGCTGCACGCATAGGTGGATTACCAAGTTCCTTGCTCTATCATAGAGAGTGAGCCTAGATAACACATGGAGGAGCACCTTTTTTGATACTTGTATCTGCAACTAAATCATTTTATTCACTACCTAAAGCTCATAAAGACAAACAAGAATGAGACATGGAGTCAGTGGTAGGTGGAAAAAGTTCACCATATGACCCCGTTCTGGCTTTGCTAACAAAGTTAGGTTCATAGGTTCATAGGTTCATAGATAGGTACTAGACTATCTGCCCAAAGGCATTTATAAGCCTAGCCAGAATGTGTTGGCTTTCACCACCCCCTTAGATTAGTTCCCTGTACCTCTGTCCAGCAGAGCCACTGAAGTGATCCCTGGGGGTAAACTTTCTGTTTCCCATCCACTCGTCTAGGTTTCTCTTGAAGAGTGCTAGCTAGGAGCTCTGCCTAATGTAAATCGGAATCTTGTTCCAAAGCATGGGAAGTCTCTGGGACAGGAATCTATCCCTCCAGCACATCCTATTTATTATTGTGGTGAGGTTTAAATCCCTAGAGCATGTGGCTGGAGGGGATAAGGATTTCTTTAGGTGGAGCATGTCCATCAGTTCTGGGTTGGACTTGGTCTTGTATGTCAGGCAGAGATCACCTCTGAGTAGGCGGTATGCAACCGAGTACAGCTGGAGTTTCTTCAGTCGAGCTGCATAGTATGATAACTGCAGAAATGCTGACACTCTTCCCTTCTGCTCGTCAATCTCCTGTCCCCCTTTACTCCTTCGTATATGAATGAGACCCTCAATATGGCTACCAGTTATAATTCCAAGAAACCTAATTGCAAATATCAGAATTACACACAGACACACACAAACACACACACACACACACACACACACACACACACACACACACACACACACACACACACACACACACACACACACACACACACTAAAGGAATACAGTCACCACTGATAATTGCTTTCCTCCTTTAAAGTTATTTTGCAGGGGCAAGCTGCCCTTAACTCTGCAGTGTGGAGGACTGTATCCTTCACTCACTCATTATTTTTATATAACTACTATATGATTGCTGTACCTGCGAGGAAAGGGAATTCTCTATGACACAGGAAGTCACCAAATAGTTTGACATAACCTCTTTGAGGCTATTTGAAAGTCATTATCCATGACCAAACTAAAATCTAAATACACCTGTGCCTTTACTTTGGTGACATCTGCAACAGCTGTTTTCCTAATTTTCAGTATCTGTAAGAGAGATGTACCTGTCCATCTGCTAGAAGTGAATGGAAGGCCTCTCTTGTATGATTTCCAGACCTCTCATGTCCACTGGTGTATTCTCAGATTAATACCATGACAACAACGAATCAGCTGACAGCCATACCTCCTTGATACTAATACCTTCAACTACTGAGATATTGACAAGAGTCCTTCAGAAACCATATACCTTATTTTCCAAAAATATGGGAAAGGCTTATTTGGGAGGTGATACCTGTTCTCATGGAACACAGAAGCATTATGTAGGTGTTCCCAGAACACCTGCACTATAAATTTGGTTTCCTGGGTCTGCTCAACTTCTTTTTCAGTCATCTGACTTAACTTACCATCAAATGGTCGTCAACTGATGACTCAGCATCTAAATAGACCTCCAATGACCTGAATATCCAGAATCTGTCATCTCTAACCTGAAGACATGAACAGAAATCACTCATTAACCTTTGGGCCAATGTGATTAGAGACCAAGTGCATTTATGAGCATTGTTGTGTTTAAGCAAGATATTTTTTAAGGAAAGTCAGCGATTACAACAGAAGTCTGAAAACAGTTTACCATTTGGTTTCAGATTAGGGAAGTCATTCCTATTAGTCAAACCTCTCCAGGAATCCCCATTAACTCCCCACATTAGTACTGAAATGTCACAGCAGAAGTACAGAAACACTTTCTATGATTCATTTGAGCACCACATAGCCTGTCAGAAAACTTAAATGCTTTTCTTAGCTGTTAACCCATCAATGCTCAAAGCACTTTCTGCAATGTGGTGTTAATCATACCTGTAGTTCTATCTGTGTAGGCTACCTTGTAACATTCAAGCAGACCCCACAAGGCTCCTTTATCTCACTCTGTTATGAGCACTAGTCTTGGATTCTTTAAATGAACAATCATGTGACATTGTAACTCACTGTTCATCTGGCCCCTAACATCATATCAGTTTGGTAAGGGTGTTTTTGTCAGGAGCAAAAGCTCTACACAACATAGCTTGAAAGATCACAAGGGCATACTATCCCAACTACCATGGAAGGGCGTGGATCAACAGTTAATACACCAAATAAATAGTGGTTACATTTCTTAAGTTGATGAGGTTAGCTATAATTTATTTATTTTCCCAAAATTTTAGTACAAGAAAAAGGATACATTTCAGGCAATATAGTGATATAGTGAAAGCATAGCCTGCTTTAGATACTAGTGTACCCTTTGGTCACTGTGGGGCCTGTTCCTGTGGGATCTTCAACCACAGCAAGTTGTCTTATGTTGATATTTTGTAACATATCTGTCAAACCAGCAAAAGCTAGTATAGAATTCAAGTGTACTTAATAAACCATCTGGGTAATTACTCTTATTTATAGCTTGCTTAAAATTCAAAGGTATCGCTGGTTATAATAACAGTGTTCTATCAAGTAACAGGCTTCACAATTCCATTAAATATTTTGCCACTGACATAGTGCCCCTGGCTTAATCATTCTTAACTGTGTGGGGGGTCCTGCAATAGTTTCTGCTGGTTGGGGAAAAATGAGGAGGAAAAAAATGTATTAATTTTCTGATTACACTCTTTAACCTGAACAGGGTTGCGATATGGCACTGTTAGGATAAATCTGATAATGATCTCTGCTCTCAACTGCAGCCATTCTAAAACCTGCTCAGATATGTGTGAACAGAAAACTGCTATAGGTTATGTAAGGGGCTGGGTATTGTATGGTTATTACTTCTTTAATTTTCAACAGTCAGACCTTAGAAGTATGCGCAGAAGGTTATTATTAACCAGGACATAGACAACCTTCGAACTCTTGACCAAACCTAGTTTGGTTTTGTCAAGGGATGATCTTGCTTATTAAACCTGGTGAACTTCTTTGAGAGGTCACCAAAGCCCTAAATAAGGGTAAAGCAGTACACACTGCCAATTTTGATTTAGCCAAGACATTTGACACAATTCCTCACTCCAGGATTATTGAGGAACTTTGTCAGCTGGGTATCATCCCATTCATCACTAGATGGAAAGCAAACTGGCTGACAGATAGAATACACACTGTTAAAGTTGTGGAATCCACCTCCACCAGCATATCTATTACCAGGGGTGTACCACAAGGGTCTGTAATGGACCCTCCTTACCATACCATGGCCAAGCAGTCAGAAAAAAACATAATTGCAATCAGACTATATTTAGCCATCTATAATTCTAAGCTTGGTACCAACTATTATAGGTTCATAGGTTGGTACTAGGCTATCAGCCCTAGGGTCTACACAAGCCTAGCCATAACAATTCCCTGGCTATTTCTTCCCACAGTATTTACTTCCCTGGACCCCTGTCTAGCAGGGTGACTGACGTGATCCCTCAGGCGAATTTCCTATCTCCCATCCAATCATCAAGGTTCCTTTTGAAGAGGGCCAAAGAGGCGATCTGCTTGACATGTATGGGCAGTCTATTCCAGAGTCTGGGGAGTCTCTGGATCAGGAACCTATCCCCCCAACATGTTTTGTTCATTGTGATGACAAGGTTTAGATCTTAGACCCACATCTTATTCTCAGCACCTATAAACAAAAAAACAATAGTAAGAACCCACCACTACCAATATACACTACAACAATATGCTACTACTACATACAACTATTATTATCTTATCTTTAACTGCCCACTTTACTTCCTACCATATTAACCTACAAAGTTCAATTAACTTCAGATCTATTTCCTTCTCCAACCCACAAAAATGTAACTCACACAACTTTATCATATCCTCATCAATCTTTAACATTACATCAATCCAACAAGCCCACTGCGCTATACTTCCAGATCACTCTTCTCCCAAAATTAATACAAAAATACAATAAGTATTTAACTAAAACCATGAAAACAATAGTTTACATAGCATCCAAACTTACTCTGACTGGAGACGTACATCCAAACCCTGGCCCAGTCACCAAACAAAAGCATCCCCCCAACATAATAACCACTTTTATCACCTCTTAATTGGCCCTACAAAACCCAGAGACCTCTTATTTTTAAGCATTAGTATTAGAAGCATAACAAATAAATTCCATAAGCTACATGCTAGCCTCTCTCTATATGCACCTGATATAGTACTTACAACGAAAACATAACATGCTATGAGTAGAAAGAACAGGAAAAGGGGGGTGCATTGCATTCTATATAAAAATCACGTTACCCTAGAAACCTCATATTTCTATCCCCCCATGTTTAACTATGCTAAAGTTATTTTTCCCAAATTAAAAATTAATTCTAAGAAGCATGTAAACATAATAGGAACCTATGAACCACACAGAAACAACATCCCCATGCTAGAAAATATACTACACTGTACTACAAATACATTCCCTTAGGAAATAATAATCAAGGGTACATATCGACTGGTCACCCTGCAACTCTTGTAACCCCACCAGCCACATCAATCTCCATGGTTTTACCCAGCTTATCCAAATGCCCACCAGGATTGTCATTTAATAAACAGTCCATACTAGACTGGATATTAACAAATAATCCAACCCTCACCCATCACTCAGGCTGTCTCCTAGATAGCCTCAGTGATCACCTCCCCAAATTTCTACTCAGACAGAGAACATACCCAACAAAGCACACTATCATCAACTAAGGAATAAAAGAAACTTTAACCCTGAAATTGTCTCATCCACCCTCAAACACTGTAACTGGGCCCCTTTCAAGTATCTTTCCCTAGATGAAGCCTTCATATTCTTTAAATCTACCTTCTTAAATGTCTAGAATACACTAGCACCTCCCAGATCTCTAGGAATCAAATCTAATTTTGCCTCATGGCTAAGCAAAGAAACCAGGGCACTACTAAAATTAAGAGACAAAGCCTGGGACCAAAACCTAAAAACAAAAACACTATCTATCAGACAAGCCTTCCAGGCACTCAGAAATAAAGCAAAAAG
>NC_056733.1:1967555736-1967635736 GCF_019279795.1 Protopterus annectens
TGAGTACTCTCTGATACTAACCATTTGTCACAATAAGCATCAGTGCTGACTAAGTACTCTCTGAGACTAACCATTGTCAAATTAAATATCGATGCCGAAAAATGAGTACTCTCTAATTATAACAATTGTCACAGTAAACATCAGTGCTGGCTAATGAGTACTCTCTGAGACTAACCATTGTCACAGTAAACATCAATACTAACTAATGAGTATTCTGTGTGAATAACCATTGTCACAGTAAACATTGAAGCTGAATAATGAGTACTATCTCAGACTAACCATTGTTACAGTAAAACTCACTACCAACAAATGAGTACTTTCTTAGACTAACCCATGTCACAATAAACATCAGTGCTGACTAATGAGTACTCTCTGAGACTAACCATTGTCACAGTAAACCTCAGTGCTAATGAATGAGTTCTTTCTTAGGCTAACCATCGTCACAGTAAATAGTGCTGACAAGTGAGTACTCTCTGAAACTAAGCATTGTCACAGTAAACATCAATGCCGACTAATGAGTACTCACTGAGACAAACAATTATATTAGTGAATATCAACACTGACTAATGAATACTCTGTGAGACTAACCATTGTCACAGTAAACATTGAGGCTAATGAATGAGTACTCTCTGAGACTAACAATTGTAACATTAAAGATCAATGCCGACTAATGATTACTCTCTGAGACTAACCATTGTCACAGTAAACATCAAAACTGTCTAATGCATACTTTCTGAGACTAACAATTGTCAATGTAAACATCAGTGATGACTAATAAATACTCTCTGAGACTAACCAGTAAACATCAATGCTGACTGAGTACTCTTTAATACTAATCATTGTCACAGTTAACATCACTAGTGATGAATGAGTACTCTCTGAGACTACCCATTGTCGCAGTAAAAATCAGAGCTGACTAATGAGTACTCTCTAAGACTAACCATTGTTACAGTAAACATCAGTTAAGGAATAAAACCAAAGCCCAACCAAGAATACAAAATAAAGCTGTCCAAATACCAATGAAATGACCAGTAGTCCTTCAATAATCCACTTTATTGAAAAACGAACACAGGAGCAACCACCATAATAGCGTTTAAGTCTTTTTCAAAACCAAAGTTAAAATTTTTAGAAATAATGTCACCGATAGACAAAATGACACAATTAGCATTAGTGTCAATGTTATCCCCATTCGAAAAAGCATTATTAACAGTACCTTTTGTAAATCGAGATGGTGCTGAGCCTTTAGTTTTGTCAACCACCCCAGCAACTGCCTTCGGATGGGTCCTTTCTTTCGTTTTGTGCTTACAGCCATCACTATTCGTCTCCGCTGAAGGCCCAAACAATTCCACTCTGCAACCAACCGACGCCTTCTTCAGTGATGATGTCATCAGCACCAAGTTAGAACTACAAGCTCCAGGGTAAACCAAGCTTGTAAGCACCACACTGCCATTCGGCTCCTTTTGACTAAATAGTTCTATTAATCTTGTTAAATCACCTTTTAGTGCTTTAATTTCCTCTCTCACTGCCAATAACTCGGATTGAGTGTTTTTTACGTCGTTCAGCACACCGAGGGATCCCTCAGTAAGTGTAGAGTTGCTGGACCTAATTTCAAACGCCATAATCAGGAAGCGAAGTGTAATAAATCCACTTGAAAATAATTTGTAAATATCTTTAAGCACCAATTCCTTTTAAAAAAAGTGTACAGTATTTGGACAGCCACAGTAAACATCAGTGCCAACTAATGATACTGTCTGAGACTAGCCATTGTCTCAGTAAACTTTACTGCCAACTAATGAGTGCTCTTTGAGACTTACCATTGTCACAGTAAACATCAATGCCAAATAATGAGTACTCTCGGAGAATAACAATTATCTCAGTAAACATCAACCCTGACTAATGAGTGCTCTTTGAGACTAACCTTTGCCATACTAAACAACAAGGCCAACTAATGAGTACTCTCTGATACTAACCATTTGTCACAATAAGCATCAGTGCTGACTAAGTACTCTCTGAGACTAACCATTGTCAAATTAAATATCGATGCCGAAAAATGAGTACTCACTAATTATAACAATTGTCACAGTAAACATCAGTGCTGACTAATGACACTCTGGAGAATAACCATTGTCTCAGTAACCATCAGTGACAACTGTTGAGTACTGTCTGAGAATAACAATTGTCACAGTAAAAATCAAAGCCGACTAATGTGTACTCTCTGAGATGAACCATTGTCACTGTAAATATCAGTGCTGGCTAATGAGCACTCTTACATGAAAAGAGACATAGAGGAGCTCTCTGATCATGTGGCCCAGGCTGGTATGACACTGACTTTGATCAGCATCTTACCCTCACCTAGAATGATGCCAGAGTATAAAGACAAAATGATCGATTTTAACAATTGGCTAAAATTTTGGTGTCATTCAAAGGGGATCCAGTGTCTGTCAGCCTGGGATGACATGCTCGACAAGCCACGTTGCTTCACTAGGGATGGCTTGCACCTGTCACCCCTGGGCTTTTGGATATTGGCAAAGGCTCTTGCCACCCGCATAGTGTCTTTTTTAGGCAAGGCTCAAAAGTCAAACCCACCTCCATAGACAGCACAAGGAACAAGAAACTAAGGGTAATGCTGCTAAACGCCAGAAATCTTAACATCAAGATGCATGCACTCGAAGCTCTCCTCAGTATGGAGAACATCGATATCTGTGCAGTGACAGAAACCTGGTTCAAGGCTCCAGAGAGCACCCCAGCACTACCAGGTTATACCTCATATCATGCTTTTCAGCCTCAAAACCCAGACCGAACCACAAAAGGAGGGGGAGTTTCCATATTTATCAAGGATATCCACACCTCCAGGTTAGTGGCATTGCACGAAGTATCGGAGACCATCCATGTGCAACTGACAGTGGGCAAGACTGCTTTTCAGTTTATAGCATCCTACAGAGCACCCTCTCAAAGTCAGGAATCCCACTCGGCTTTCCTGAAAACATTGGAGAACATGAAGATCTCTCCGAACACCATTATATTGGGCGACTTCAACTACCCAAACATAGACTGGGAGCATTACTCAAGCCCCAACACCTTAGCCCAAAAGTTCCTGGAATTTATAAACTCAAATGCTATGGAACAACTAGTCACCACTCCCAGAAGAGGGGAAAACATACTAGACCTGATCATTACCAACATGGGGAATCTATGCTCCATATCAGAAGTATATCCCTCATTGGTAAGATCAGACCATAAATTAATTTCACTGGATATCCACATCCCGACCCCACCCCCAGCCCAGAAAACCACAGTGAAAAACTTCTCAAAAGCGAACTTCACACTTCTCAAAACCAAAGTGGAATCCTTCAAGGCCCCAGGGCCAGTGGAAACTACGGCCCAAAATGCAGAATCCTATATAAACGCATTCTACGGACATCTCCAGGAATGCATGGATCATGCTATCCCAAACAAAATCAAGACCCAATCATCCAAAGGCAGGCGTCCAGTCTGGTGGACCCCAGCCATAAATAAAATGTACAACAGAAGGAGGAAGCTACTACATGATAGAGCAAAATCTCTAAAAGGGAAGGCATCTCTGATCAGTACTAGCAAAAAATTACGATCCCTCATAAAATCCTCCAAGGCCAGCTTCAAGAGAAAAATTGCACAGGACACTAAAGACAATCATAAGGCTTTTTTCAGTTATGTTAGGAACCTGGGATGCAACTCCCAGACTTGTTCTGAGTTGATTCTAAACGACAGAAAATACACTGAACCCACAGACATCGCCAATATCCTGGCAGACACGTTCAGTGCAAACTTCTCCACCCCCCCAAAAGAGCAAGTATCTATCCCAGCAGAGTGCAGCCTCTCAAACATCTCTGATGCTCAGGTGAAGGCCGCCCTCTCCAAAGCAAAAAACATTGCTTCCATGGGACCAGATGGCGTCTCGGGTTGCATCCTACATGAACTCCAAGAAGAACTAATCCCTCAAGTAAAACTGCTGTACAATCTCAGCCTCACTACAGGATATGTGCCCAAAGAATGGCGTACAGCAACAGTGGTCCCACTCCACAAAGGTGGCGCCTCTACGGACCCTGGAAACTATCGCCCCATAAGCCTGACTAGCCTAGTCTGCAAGGCTATGGAGAGGATCATCATGGAACTCATAAACAAAGACATTGGGGACCTACAGACTCTAGATCCTACCTAATTTGGCTTCGTCAAAGGCAGATTCTGCCTTTTGAACCTGGACGACTTCTTCAAAACAGTCACCAAGGCCATAGATGAAGGGAAGGTAGTCCACACAGCCTATCTGGACCTCGCAAAGGCATTTGACACAATACCCCACTCGGGCATCATAGATAAGCTATCCAGCCTAAATATAAACCCCTATGTCACAAGATGGGTCGCAAACTGGCTCAAAGACAGAACCCACAGAGTCAGAGTTGCTGGAGCCATGTCAGACTCAAAACTGGTCACAAGTGGTGTCCCACAAGGTTCTGTCCTGGTACCTCTCTTGTTCGGAATTTACTTTTCTGAGGTACAGGCCAACGGGGGAGGACTATGGCTCACCAAGTTCGCAGATGACTGCAAACTGGGCGCCATAATTGACTCTGCAGCTGACACAAACATCCTTCAAAAAGGTCTCGCAGAGATGGATAACTGGTACCAGAGCCATGGACGAAAGCTAAATGCCAAAAACTGTATAGTCATACCCTTTGGCAAAAACAATGTGCCCACAAATTACCACATAGGTGGTAACCCATTAAGTACAGAGAAAGTAATTAGGGATCTGGGGACCCAAGTTGATAGCAATCTCTCCTTTGACAACCACATTGCCAAAGTGGTTAGAAAGACCTTCTACATAGCCCACCTCATCATGAAAGGATTCACATCTAGATCAAGAGAGGTAATCGTGCCCCTTTATTCATCCCTCATCAGGCCCATCATAGAATACAATGCCCCCTTTGGGATGTACCTTACCCGACACCTGCAGCAATTAGAAAGACCCCAAAAGTACCTCACCAGGAGGATCAAGGGACTCAAACAGATGCCATATGCTGCTCGGTTAAAAAAACTCCAGCTCTACTCAGTTGCATAACGCCTACTTCGAGGCAATCTATGCCTGACATATAAAGCTATGTCCAACCCAGAATTAATGGACATGCTCCACCTCAGTAAATCTAAATCCCTTAGAGCCACACACTCGAGGGACTTGAACCTCAGCACAGAAATAAATAGAACATGCTGGATGGACAGATTCATAACCCAGAGGCTCCCTTCGCTCTGGAATAGATTCCAATTCATGTTAGGCAGAGCACCTCACTGACTCTCTTCAAGAAGAATCTTGATGAGTGGATGGGGGATCGTAGGTTTGTCCTGGGGATTACTTCCGTGTCACTATTAGACAGGCACAGTAAACTAAACCTTAAAAAGGGCACAGTATACTCAAATCAAGGGGTGGCATAAGCCAAACACAATCGTGAACCTATGAACCTATGAACCTCTCTGAGACTAACCATTGTCACAGTAAACATCAATGCCAACTAATGAGTACTGTCTAAGACTAACCATTGTCAGAGTTAACTTATGTGCTGATGAATGTATACTCTCTGAGACTACCTATTGTCACAGTAAAAATCAGAGCTGACTAATGAGTACTCTCTGAGGCTAACCATTGTCACAGTAAACATCGATGCTGACTAATGAGTACTGTCTGAGAGAAACCAATGTCATATTCAACATCAACATTGACTAATGAGTACTCTCAGACAGTAGCCATTGTCAAAGTAAATATCAGTGCTGACTATTGAGTACTCTGAGACTAACCATTGTCACAGCATGCATCAAGGCCAACTAATGAACACTCTATGAAACTAACCATTCTCACAGAAAACATCAGTGCCAACTAATGACAATCTCTGAGACCTACCATTGTCTCAGTAAACATCAGTGCCGACTAATGATACTCTCTGAGACAAACCATTGTCTCAGTAAACATCAGTGCCAACTAATGACACTCTCTGAGACTAACCATTGTCACAGTAAACTTCAGTGTCGACAAATGAGTACTCTCTGAGACTCCCAATTGTCACATTAAACATCAACACTGACTAATGAATACTGTCTGAGACTACACATTGTCACAGTAAAAAGCAGATCTGAATAATGAGTACTCTCTGAGGCTAACCATTGTCACAGTAAACATTGATGCTGACTAATGAGTACTCTCAGAGACTAACCATTGTCTCACTAAACATTAATGCCAACTAATGAGTACTCTCTGAAATTAACCATTGTCACAGTCAACATCAATGCCAACTAATGAGTACTCTCTGAGACCAAGCATTGTCACGGTAAACATCAAAGATGACTAATGAGTACTCATTCTCACAGTAAACATTGATGCCGACTAATGAGTACTCTCTGAGACTAACCATTGTCACAGTAAACATTAATGCTAATGAATGAGTACTCCCTGAGACTAACCATTGTCATAGTAAATATCAATGCTGACTAATGTGTATTGTCTAATATTAACTATTGTCACAGTAAACAACAGTGCTAATGAAGAGTGTTCTTTGAGACTACCCATTGCTGCAGTAAAAATCAGAGCTGACTAATGAGTACTCTCTCAGACTAACCATTGTCAATGTAAACATAATTGCCAACTAATGAATACTATCTGAGAGCAACCTTTGTCACAGTAGACATTAACATTAACTAATGAGTACAATCTGAGACTAATCATTGTCTCAGTAAACATTAGTGCCAACTAATGAGTACTTTCTGAGACTAACTATTGTCACAATAAACATCAATGCCAACTAATGAGTTCTCTCTGAGATTAACAATTGTCTCAGTAATCATCAGTGCTGACTGACAGTAAAGACTGATGCCGACTAATGAATACTCTCTGAGACTAACCATTGTCCCAGTAAACACTGATACTGACTAATGCGTACTCTCTAAAACTAACAATTATCACAGTAAACATCAGTGCCGACTAATGAATACTCTCTGACACTAACCATTGTCACAATAAGCATCAATACTGACTAATGCATACTCACTGAGATTAGCAATTGTCTCAGAAAACATCAACACTGACTAATGAATACTCTGTGAGACTAACCATTGTCACAGTAAACATCAATGCTAATGAATGATAACTGTTTGAGACTAACCATTGTAACAGTAAAGATCGATGCCGACTAATGAATAATCTCTGAGACTAACAACTGACTCAGTAAACATCAACACTGACTAATGAGTATTCTCTGATACTAACCATTGTCACAGTAAACATCAATGCTGACTAATGACTACTCTCTAATACTAACCATTGTCAACGTTAACATAATTACTAAAGAATGAGTACTCCCTGAGACTACCCATTGCTGCAGTAAAAATCAGAGCTGACTAATGAGTACTCTGTGAGACTAACCATGGTCACAGTAAACATAAGTGCCGACTAAAGATACTCTCTGAGACTAACCATTGTCACAGTAAACATCATTGCCAACCAATGAGTACTATCTGAGAGCAACCATTGTCACAGTAAACGTCATCGCTAACTAATGAGTACTATCTGAGACTAACTTGTTGTCTCAGTAAACATTAATGCTAGTTAATGAGTACTTTCTGAGATTAACTATTGTCAAAGTAAACATCAATGCTAACTAATGAGTAATCTCTGAGAATAACCATTTTCTAAGTAAACATCAGTGCCTACTAATGAGTACTCTTTGAGACTAACTATCGTCACAGTAAACATCGATGCTGACTAATGAGTAATATCTGAGACTAACTATTGTCACAGCAAACATCAATGCCAACTAATGAGTACTCTCTGAGACTTACCATTGTCACAGTAAACATCAACACTAACTAATGAGTATTCTGTGAGAATAACCATTGTCACAATAAACATCGAAGCTGAATAATGAGTAGTCTCGCAGACTAACCATTGTTACAGTAAAACTCACTACCAACAAATGAATACTTTCTTAGATTAACCCATGTCACAGTAAATATCAGTGCTGACTAATGAGTACTCTCTGAGACTAACAATTGTCTCAGTTAGCATCAACACTAACTAATAAGTACTCTTTGAAACTAACCATTGTCACAGTAAACATCAATGCCGACTGAGTACTCTTTAATACTAATTGTAACAGTTAACATCACTGCTGATGAATGAGTTCTCTCTGAGACTACCCATTCTCGCAGTAAAAATCAGAGCTGACTAATGAGTACTCTCTAAGACTAACCATTGTTACAGTAAACATCAGTGCCAACTAATGATACTGTCTGAGACTAGCCATTGTCTCAGTAAACTTTACTGCCAACTAATGAGTGCTTTCTGAGACTTACCATTGTCACAGTAAACACCAATGCTAACTAATGAGTATTCGGTGAGAATAAACATTATCAAAGTAAACAATGATGCCGACTAATGAGTACTCTCTGAGACTAACCATTGTCACAGTAAACATCAATGCCAAATAATGAGTACTCTCTGAGAATAACAATTGTCTCAGTGAACATCAACCCTGACTAATGAGGGCTCCTTGAGACTAATCATTGCCATACTAAACAACAATGCCAACTAATGAGTACTCTCTAATACTAACCATTTGTCACAGTAAGCATCAGTGCTGACTAAGTGCTGTCTGAGACTAACCATTGTCACATTAAATATCGATGCCGAAAAATGAGTACTCTCTAAGAATAACAATTGTCTCAGTAAACATCAGTGCTGACTAATGATACTCTGGAGAATAACCATTGTCTCAGTAAACATCAGTGCCAACTGCTGAGTACTGTCTGAGAATAACCATTGTCACAGTAAAAATCAGTGCTGGCTAATGTGTACTGTCTAATATTAATTGTTGTCACAGTAAACATCAGTGCTAATGAAGAGTACTCTTTGAGTCTACCCATTGTTGCAGTAAAAATCAGAGCTGACTAATGAGTACTGTCTCAGACTAACCATTGTCAATATAAACATAATTGCCAACTAATAAATACTATCTGAGAGCAGCCTTTGTCACAGTAGACATTAACACTAACTAATGAGTACAATCTGAGACTAACCATTGTCTCAGTAAACATTAGTGCCAAGTAATGAGTACTTTCTGAGACTAACTATTGTCACAATAAAGGTCAATGCCAACTAATGAGTACTCTCTGGGACTAACCATTGTCACAGTAAACATCAGTGCCAACTAATGAGTACTGCCTAAGACTAACCATTGTCAGAGTTAACATATGTGGTGATGAATGTATACTCTCTGAGACTACCTATTGTCACAGTAAAAATCAGAGCTGACAAATGAATACTGTCTGAGGCTAACCATTGTCACAGTAAACATCGATGCTGACTAATGAGTACTGTCTGAGAGAAACCAATGTCATATTCAACATCAACATTGACAAATGAGTACTCTCGGACACTAGCCATTGTCACAGTAAACATCAGTGCCAAGTAATGAGTACTTTCTGAGACTAACTATTGTCACAATAAACATCAATGCCAACTAATGAGTACTCTCTGAGACTAACCATTGTCACAGTAAACATCAGTGCCAACTAATGAGTACTCTTTGAGACTAATCATTGTCACAGTAAACATCAATGCCGACTAATGAGTAGTCTCTGAGACTACAAATTGTCTCAATAAACATCAACAATGACTAATGAGTACTCTCTGAGACTAACCATTGTCACAGTAAACATCAATGTCAACTAATGAGTACTGTCTAAGACTAACCATTGTCAGAGTTAACATATGTGGTGATGACTGTATACTCTCTGAGACTACCTATTGTCACAGTAAAAATCAGAGCTGACTAATGAATACTCTCTGAGGCTAACCATTGTCACAGTAAACATCGATGCTGACTAATGAGTACTGTCTGAGAGAAACCAATGTCATATTCAACATCAACATTGACTAATGAGTACTCTCGGACACTAGCCATTGTCACAGTAAACATCATTGCCAACTATTGAGTACTCTGAGACTAACCATTGTCACAGCAACCATCAAGGCCAACTAATGAGTACTCTATAAAACTAACCATTCACAAAGAAAACATCAGTGCCAACTATCTGACTAATGACACTCTCTGAGACTAACCATTGTCTCAGTAAACATCAGTGCTGACTAATGATACTCTCTGAGACTATCTATTGTCTCAGTAAACTTCAGTGCCGACAAATGAGTACTCTCTGAGACTCCCAATTGTCACATTAAATATCAACACTGACTAATGAATACTGTCTGAGACTACACATTGTCACAGTAAAAATCAGAGTGGACTAATGAGTACTCTCTGAGGCTAACCATTGTCACAATAAACGTTGATGCTGACTAATGAGTACTCTGTGAAATTAACCATTGTCACAGTCAACATCAATGCCAACTAATGAGCATTCTCTGAGACCAAGCATTGTCACAGTAAACATCAAAGATGACTAATGAGTACTCATTCTCACAGTAAACATCGATGCTGACTAACGAGTACTCTCTGAGACTAACCATTGTCACATTAAACATCAACACTGACTAATGAGTACTCTGTGACACCAACCGTTGTCAAAGTAAACATCAGTGCTGAATAATGAGCACTCTGAGACTAACCAATGTCATAGTAAACATCAATGCTGACTAATGAGTACTCTCTGAGACTAACCATTGTCGCAGTAAACATCAGTGCTGACTAATGATACTCTCTTAGACTAAACATTGTCTCAGTAAACATCAGTGCTGACTAATGAGTACTCTCTGAGACTACCCATTGTCATATTAAACTTCAGTGCCAACTAATGAGTACTCTCTGAGACTAACCATTGTCACAATAAACATCTATGCTAACTACTGAGTATTTGCTGAGACTAACCAGTAAGCATCAGTGCCAACTAATGAGTACTCTTTGAGACTAACGATTGGTAAATTAAACAAAAATGACGAAAAAGGAGTACTCTCTGAGACTAACCATTGCCTCAGTAAACATCTGTGCTGACTAATGAGTACTCTCTGAGACTAATGATTGTCACAGTATACATCAGTGCTGACTAATGAGTACTCTCTGATACTAACCATTGTCACAGTAAACATCAATGCCGACAAATAAGTACTCTCTAAGACTAACCATTGTCACAGTAAACATCAGTGCTGACTAAAGAGTACTCCCTGAGACAACCCATTGTCACAGTAAACATCAGAGCTGACTAATGAGTACTCTCTGAAACTGACCATTGTGACAGTAAACATCACTGCCATCTAATGATACAGTATAGAATAACCATTGTCTCGTTAAACATCAGTGGCGACTAATGATACTCTCTGAAAATAACCATTGTCACAGTAAACATCAATGCCAATAAATGAGTACTCACTGATACTAACCATTGTCACAGTAATCATCCTCGCTGACTAATGAGTATTCTTGAGACTAACCATTGTCACTGTAAACACTGATGCCGACTGAGTATTCCATCAGACTAACCATTGTCACAGTAAACATCCATGCCGACTAATGAGTACTCCCTGACACTAAACATTGTCACAGTAAACCTCAGTGCTGAGTACTGTCTGAGACTAACTTTTGTCACAGTAAACATCAATGCTGAAAAATGAGTACTCTCTGAGACTAACAATTGTCTCAGTAAACATCAGTGCTGACTAATGATACTCTCGAGAATAACTATTGTCTCAGTAAACATCAGTGCTTACTGTTGAGTATTGTCTGATACTCCCCATTGTCACACTAAACATCAATGCAGACTAATGAATACTCTCTCAGACTAACCATTGTCACAGTAAACATCAGTGCTGACTGAGTACTGTCCGAGGCTATCCATTGTCACAGTAAACATGGATGACGAAAAATGAGTACTCTCTGAGACTGACAATTTCTCAGTAAACATCAGTACTGACTAATGATACTCTCGAGAATAACCATTGTCTCAGTAAACATCAGTGCTGACTATTGAGTACTGTCTGGCAATAAACATTGTTGCAGAAAACATCGATGCAGACCAATGAGTACTTTCTGAAACTAACAATTGTCTCAGTAAACATCAACACTGACTGAGTACTCTCTGTGACTAACTGTTGTCACTGTAAATATCAATGCTGACTAATGAGTACTCTCCAGTACTAACCATTGTCACAGTTAACATCAGTACTGTCTAAGGAGTACTCTCTGAGACTAACCATTGTCACACCAAACATCAATGCTGATGAATGAGTACTCTCTGAGACTAACCATTGTCACAAGAAACATCAGTGCCGACTAATGATACTCTCGGAGACTAACCATTGTCTCAGGAAACATTAGCACCAACTAATGAGTAATCTCTGAGACTAGCCATTGTCACATAACACATGAATGCCAACTAATGAGTACTCTCAGTGCCTATCCATTGTCACAAAAAACAACAATGCTGACTAAAGAGTACTCTTTGAGACTAACCATTGTCACCGTAAACACTGATGCCAACTAAGGAGTACTCGTCACAGTAAAACACAGTGCCAACAAATGATTACTCTCTGAGACTAACCATTGTCACAGTAAACATCAATGCCAACTATTGAGTACTCACTGAGACTAACAATTGTCTCAGAAAACATCATCACTGACTAATGAGTATTCTGTGAGAATAACCATTTTCACAGTAAACATCAACGCTAACAAATGAGTACTCTCTGAGACTAAGCATTTTAACAGTAAAGATTGATGCCAACTAATGGATATGCTTTGAGACTAACCATTGTTGCAGGAAACATCAACACTGAATATTACGTACTCTCTGAGACTAACAATTATCACAGTAAACATCAGTGCTGACTAATGAATACTCTCTGAGATTAACCATTGTCACAATGAACATCAATACTGATTAATGCGTACTCTCTGAGACTAACAATTGCCTCAGAAAAATCAACACTGACTAATGAATACTCTGTGAGACTAACCATTGTAACAGTAAAGATCAATGCCGACAAATGAATACTCTCTGAGACTAACATTTGTCTCAGTAAACATCAATACTGACTAACGATTATCATAGTAAACATCGCTGCCAACTAATGAGTACTCTCTGAGACTAACCATTGTCACAGTAAACATCAAGACTAAATAAGGAGTACTGTCTGAGACTAACAGTTGTCTCAGTAAACATCAACACTGTCTAATGAGTACTTTCTGGAACAAACCTGTGTCACAGTAAACATCAATGCTGACATAAGTACTGTCTAATACTAACCATTGCCACAGTTAACATCAGTGCTGACGAATGAGTGCTCTTTGAGACTTCACATTGTTGCAGCAAAAATCAGAGCTGACTAATGAGTACTCTCTGAGACTAACCATTGTCACAGTAAACATCAGTGCCAACTAATGATACTCTCTGAGACTTGCCATTGTCTCTGGAAAAAATAGTGCTAATTAATGAGTACTCCCTGAGACTAACCACTCTCACAGTAAACATCATTGCCAACTAATGAGTACTATCTGAGATCAACCTTTGTTACAGGAAACATCAACGCTAACTAATGATTACTATCTGAGACTAACTATTGTCTTAGTAAACATTAGTGCCAACTAATGAGTACTTTCTTAGACTAACTATAGTCACAGTAAACAACAATGCCGAGTAATGAGTACTCTCTGAGATGAACCATTGTCACAGTAAACATCAGTGCCGACTAATGAGTACTTTCTGAGACTAATGATTGTCGCAGTAAACAACAATGCTGACAAATGAGTACTCTCTGACACTAACCACTATCACAGTAAGCATCAATGCCGACTAATGAGTACTCACTGAGATTAAAAATTGTGTCAAAAAACATCAACACTGACTAATGAGAACTCTCTGAGACTAACCATTGCCACAGTAAACATTATTGCCAACCAATGAGTACTATCTGAGAGCAACCTTTGTCACAGTAATAATCAACACTAACTAATGAGTACTATCTGAGACTAACCATTGTGTCAGTAAACATTAGTGCCAACTAAGGTGTACTTTCTGAGACTAACTATTGTCACAATAAACATTAACGCTAACTAATGAGTACTCTCTGAGACTAACCATTGTCACAGTAAACATCAGTGCCAACTAATGAGTACTCTTTGAGACTAATCATTGTCTCAGTAAACATCAACACTGACTATGAGTACTCTCTGAGACTAACCATTGTCAGAGTTGACATCAGTGCTGATGAATGCATACTGTCTGAAACTACCCATTGTCGCAGTAAAAATCAGAGCTGACTAATGAGTACTCTCTGAGGCTAACCACTGTGACAGTAAATATTGATGCTGACAAATGAGTACTCTCTGAGACCAACCATTGTCACAGTAAACATCAACACTGACTAATGTGTAATCTCTGACACTAATCATTATCACAGTAAACATCAGTGCTGACTAATGAGTACTCTGAGACTAACGCTTGTCACAGTAAACATAAATGCTGACTGAGTACTCTCTGAGACTAACCATTCTCACAGTAAAAATCAGTGCCAACTTATGATACCCTCTGAGCTATCCATTGTCACAGTAAACATCAATGCCAACTAATGAGTACTCTCTGAGATAAACCATTGTCACAATAAACATCAACTGTGACTACTGAGAACTCACTGAGACTTACCACAATCACAGTAAACACAGATGCTGACTAGTGCATACTCTCTGAGACTTACCATTGTCACAGTAAATATCAGTGCTGACTAATGATTACTCTCTGAGACTAACCATTGTTACAGTAAACATCAGTGCCAAATAATGAGTACTCTCTTGAGACTAATCATTGTCTTAGTAAACATCCGTGCTGACTGAGTACTCTCTGAGACTAACCATTGTCACAGTAAACATCAGTGCCGACTAATGAGTACTCTGAGACTAACCATTGTCACTGTAAACATCATTGTTGACTAATCAGTACTATTTGAGACTAATCATTGTCGCTGTAAACATCAATGCTGACTAATGAGTACTCACTGAGACTAACAATTGTCTCCGTAAACATCAACATTAACTAATTAGCACTCTCAGAGACTAACCATTGTCACAGTAAACATCAATGCTGACTAATGTGTACTCTCGAAGACTAACCATTGTCCGAGTAAACATCAATGCTGACAAATGCATACTCTCTGAAACTACCCGTTGTCGTAATAAAAATCAGAGGTGAGTAAAGAGTACTCTCTGAGGCTAACCATTGTCACAGTAAACATCGATGCTGAAAAATGAGCACTCTCAGACACTAACCATTGTCTCACTAAATATTAGTGCCAACTAATGAGTACTGTCTGAGACTAACCACTGGCACAGTAAGCATCAATGCCAACAAATGAATACTCTCTGAGACCTACCATTGTCACGGTAAACATCAATGCTGAATAATGAGTACTCTCTGAGACTAACCATTGTCAAAGTAAATATCGATGCCGACTAATGATACTCTCTGAGACTATACATTGTCTCATTAAACATTAGTGCCAACTAATGAGTACTCTCTAAGACTAACCTTTGTCACAGTAAACATCAATGCCAACAAATGAGTACTCTCTGAGACCAACCATTGTCATGGTAAACATCAATACTGACTAATTAGTCCTCTCTAAGACTAACCATTGTTGCAGTAAAAATTGTCAAAGTAAATATCAATGCCAACAAATGAGTACTCTCTGAGACTAAACATTGTCACAAGTAAACATCTGTGCCGACGAATGATACTCTCTGAGACTAACCATTGTCTCAGTAAACATTACTGCCAACTAATGAGTACTCTCTGAGACTAACCATTGCCACAGTAAACATTGATGCCGAATAATGAGTACTCTCTGAGACTAACCATTGACAAATTAAACATCAACACTGACTAATGAGTACTCTCTGACACTAATCATTGTCACAGTAAACATCAGAGTAGATTAATGAGTAATCAGCATTCCAGAGGTCAAGATGAATTTAAATATATCCAGTGTTGGAACAGTGGGCTGTAACAGATGTAAAGCATGTAAGTTCATAGTACACAAATTCAATTTTATTAATAAGATTCCATTTAATACTAGTAGTATTTTTACATGTAGTACAGAAGCAGTGATATATGCGCTTAAATGTCCATGTGATTTATACTATATTGGACAAATGAAAAGAGCTTTTAAAATCAGATTGTTAGAGCACATTAGGGATATAAAAAATAAGAAACAGGAGAGCTCTATTGCTACTCACTTTGAACATTTTCATAATAGTGATGGTGGGGGGCTACAAGGTACAATTTTGGAAAAGATTAAAACTTCAAAGTTTAATGAAAATGTTTTAAACAACAGACTGTTGACTAAAGAGTCATTATTTATTCTTAAATTTAATACACTGCATCCATGTGGTCTCAATGAAGAGCTCAATTGGAAATACTTGATTTGATTTTTTTAATTGAATAATTACTTTATAGAGTATAAGAGGCAAGTCTTTCTGAATGTATTTTACTCCTTGAAGGCTTTGGGATAGAGCCGAGACGTCAGAGTTTTATTTGTATCTAATAAATCTGTGGAATACGCTGGCTGGTTGTTTTTTCGTTTGTTCCAGTTTTTCTGTGGTTTTTGGACTTTCTCTATGGCCAGTGATCCACAGTACAATTTGCCTCATGTGTTTCGTGATACTCTGGGAAATGGCTCCCAGATGTCTTTGGACAGTTTTCTAAATAATCCTACTGATAAAAATGGTCCCTCTCATTCAGGAAATGCGAATACAAATGCATCCAGTGTTTCTAATCCTTGCATAACTTGGGACAAATGGGAGCAGGAAAGAAATCAGCGATGCTTTAAACCTTTTGAAATGGTAGGAAGAAGATTACCTACGTCCTTGCCACAAGAAAGTAAGTCCCTATTTGATAAATTGGATAAACTTATGTGGAAGGAAACATCAACCTTTTTTAATATAATGGGACTACAAAAGTATTTGGATCTAGATATTACACCGAGAGGGCTTAGAGTGTATAAAGATCCCACTCTTCCGTTTGAATTGCAAAATGCAACTGATTCACAATTTTACAAATGATGGGTATCTGCAGCACATAAATGTACACTTGAATGGATAAATATACTTGTGGATCGAGACAGAATTAAACAAAAAGAACTGAGGGAACAGATTAAACAAACTTGTAATATGCTTGCTTCCGGTTCATCTGCACCGGTGCTCGACACTTTTTTCAAAGATATTAATTCTAAACTTCAAAAGTATGAAGAGGAACTGGTTGCTAGAAAGAAGCGTAAGCTGATTTGAGACTTACATGATTACGAAAATAATAAGGCGTTCACTTCCAGCATAAATAAGAACAAACCTCGCGGTCGCGTAAGATTTCAGAAACCGGAAACTGTTTCCCGAGTTCACGACTCTTCTTTCTCAGCATCAGATGGACACTACACATCGTATGAAGACGAATATGAGAATGATGAATATCCAGAGCTGCCCTTAGCACAACAGCCTGTACAACATGCACAGACTTTTCGGGATGAACCTCCCTATGGGGAGGGAGGCAGAAAAGGTGTCAAACATGTTCGAGATACATATGGACAATACTCAAGAAACCACTATCAACCAAGAGACTACACACAAGGTAAAAGAACAAACTACACCTCCAGTTAATAACTATATTCTTAATCTTTCAGGATATGCATTTACGGACTTTGAGTATGCAGTGTTAAATCGTGGGTTCAAATTTGTTCCCACAGTAGTTCCACGTCTCTATGAAATTAAATGTGATATATTTAGATTATCTAGAAAGTTACATTTGAAATATTTTTTTAACAATGTTGCTTTTAATAATACCACTGTTGATAATAATTTGGATAATACTACTGATTCGGATGATAGCTATGTTACTTGCAATTCAGAATCTTCCTTGAATGCTTATTATAACTTTGACACTGATAATGTGAAGGGCAAAAGTGAATTTATGCCTCCCTATTTTAATGAGGAAGTAATACATTTTACTAATGTTTTGAATTATGCATTACAAGAAAACTTTAAGGAATTCAAAAGAATGAAAGAGTCTTATGTATACAATTTAACCAAAAGGGAATGGCAAGCTCTTGTTTCTCTGAGTAAGATGGATGAGATCATTTTTAAACCCTCTGATAAAGGGAATAAATTAGTTATTATGCATTTCTCTCAGTATTTGGGTATGTGTATGGAACATCTTAATGACGTTAATACGTATGAAGTCACAGATTTGCTACAATATGTTTCTGCCGTTAAGGCATATAATGAACTATTATCCAAGGGTAATAGGTTAGGATATTTCACAGACTTGGACATTCGACATAAACTAAGCATAAAGGATAAGGCCACTATGGCACACTTATTGTCTTCCGAAGGTACACAAAGATTTAAATCGACCACCGGGCAGGCCTATTGTGGCAGGATGTGAGTATTTCACACATGCTCTTGGGGTCTTTTTACATCATTACCTTTGTTCAGCAGTTTTTACACTTCTGTCTTATGTTAGAGATGTGTTTGATTTTTTGCATAAAATTAAGGACATTAATTGGAATAATAATGTATATTTTTTCACAATAGATGTAAAAAGTCTATATACAAACATCAGTCATTCTTTTGGTATAGAGGCAGTATGATTCTTTCTTGGAGTTTCTCCAGCTACAGAATATGTTATAGAATTAATTTATTTCTGTCTTATTAATAATTTTTTTGAATTCAATAATGTTTTATATAGACAGAAACAGGGTACTGCCATGGGGGCTGCATTTGCCCCCAATGTATGCCAATCTTAGTATGGGACTTTTTGAAGTGGAATATATTGATAATAATTTATTTTTTAGACAACATGTTATCAAGTATTTCCGTTATATAGATGATTTAATTTTTATTGCACATGGGGGCTTGGAATTAGTGGAATACTTTGTTCAATCTTTAAATAATAATAGGTTTCATCTTCAATTTGATGGATTCCAAATGGGTAGAAATATCTCTTTTTTAGATGTAGAATTGAATATTAAAGATGGGGTGAGCCTACAGACTAAGGTACATAGAAAATTTGAGCAAGGTACTAATTATGTACATAGGGATAGTTGCCATCCTATACATACTCTAGAAGCTCTTCCTTATGGTGAAATTCTTAGAATACTTAGGTTATGTAACAACATGGAAGATCTACGGAAAGAAATGAAAATAACAGTGGAAATGTTTAACAAAAGAGGATATGAAAAAGGCCTGATGGAATATAGTTGGAAAAAATTATGCTCTTTTATTAATGGTAATAACATTAAATATTTTTCAAACACAATTTTATGTAAGGACACTGCTAATAAATCTTTAGAGACTATATACTTTGTCTCTACTTATGGATGGTATAGCTCCAAAATTTCGGAAATAGTTAAATATTTTTGGAATTATTTATGTTCTTTGAAGAATGTAACTTCATGGTTGAAAAGCAAGTTAGCTTTTTCCTATAAAAGAGGCAGAAACATACAGAATTTTATTGTTAGAAGTAAATTCAGCATTCCAGAGGTCAAGATGAATTTAAATATATCCAGTGTTGGAACAGTGGGCTGTAACAGATGTAAAGCATGTAAGTTCATAGTACACAAATTCGATTTTATTAATAAGATTCCATTTAATACTAGTAGTATTTTTACATGTAGTACAGAAGCAGTGATATATGTTCTTAAATGTCCATGTGATTTATACTATATTGGACAAACGAAAAGAGCTTTTAAAATCAGATTGTTAGAGCACATTAGGGATATAAAAAATAAGAAACAGGAGAGCTCTATTGCTACTCACTTTGAACATTTTCATAATAGTGATGGTGGGGGGCTACAAGGTACAATTTTGGAAAAGATTAAAACTTCAAAGTTTAATGAAAATGTTTTAAACAACAGACTGTTGACTAAAGAGTCATTATTTATTCTTAAATTTAATACACTGCATCCATGTGGTCTCAATGAAGAGCTCAATTGGAAATACTTGATTTGATTTTTTTAATTGAATAATTACTTTATAGAGTATAAGAGGCAAGTCTTTCTGAATGTATTTTACTCCTTGAAAGCTTTGGGATAGAGCCGAGATGTCAGAGTTTTATTTGTATCTAATAAATCTGTGGAATATGCTGGCTGGTTGTTTTTTCGTTTGTTCCAGTTTTTCTGTGGTTTTTGGATTAATGAGTACTCTCTGAGACTACCCATTGTCACAGTAAACATCAGTGCCAACTAATGAGTACTCTATATGACTTACCATTGTCACATTAAACATCAACACTGACTACTGTGTATTCACTGAGACTAACCACTGTCACAGTAAACATATATGCCAACTAGTGAGTACTCTCTGAGACTAACCACTGTCATAGTAAACATCAGTGCTGACTAATGGGTGCTCTCTAAGACGAACCATTGTTACAGTAAACATCAATGCCAAATAATGAGTACTCTCTGAGACTAACCATTGCCTCAGTAAACTTCCATGCTGACTAATGAGTACTCTCTGAGACTAACCATTATCTCAGTAAACATCAGTGCCGACTAATGAGTATTCTCTGAGACTAACCATTGTCATAGTAAATATCGCAGCTTACTAATGTGTACTCTTTGAGACTAACCATTTTCACAGTAAACATCAATGCTGTCTAATGAGTACTCTCTGAAACTAACCATTGTGACAGAAAGCATCACCGCAGACTAACGATACAGTCGAGAATAACTAATGTCACAGTAAACATCAGTGCCGACTAATGAGTACTCTCTGAGAATAACCATTGTCACAGTAAACATCAATGCTAGCTAATGAGTACTCTCTGAGACTAACCATTGTAAAAGTAAACACTGATGCCGACTAATGAGTATTCTCTAAAACTAATCATTGTCACAATAAACATTAACACTGACTAATGAGTACTCTCTGATACTAACCATTGTCAAAGTAAACATCAATGCAGAATGAGTACTGTCTGAGATTAACCATTGTCACAGTAAATATCGATGCTGAAAAATGAGTACTCTCTGAGACTAACAATAGTCTCAGTAAACATCAGTGCTGACTAATGATACTCTCAAGAATAACCATTGTCCCAGTAAACATCAGTGCTGACTATTGAGCACTGTCTGAGACTAACCATTGTTGCAATAAATATGGATGCTGACTAATGAGTACTCTCTGAGGCTAACAATTGTCTCAGTTAACATCAACACTGACTAATGAGTACTCTCTGAGACTAACCATTGTCACAGTAAACATCAGTACTCACTAATGAGTAGTCTCTGAGACAAACCATTGTCACAGTAAACATCAACGCTGACTATTGAGTACTGTCTGAGGCTAACCATTGTGTCAGTAAACATCAACCCTGACTAATGAGTACTGTCTGAGACTAACCATTGTCACTGTAAACATCAATGCCGACTAATGAGTACTCTCTGAGACTATCCATTGTCACATTAAAGATCAGTGCCGACTAATAATGCTCTCTGAGACTAACCGTTGTCTCAGTAAACATCAGTGCTGACTGTTGAGTACTGTCTAAGACTAACCATTGTCTCAGTAAACATCAACACTGACTAATGAGTACTCTCTGAGACTAACCATTGTCACAGGAAATACCGATGCCGACCAATGAATACTCTCTGAGACTAACCATTGTCTCAGTAAACATCAACACTGACTAATGAGTACTCTCTGAGACTAACCATTGTCACAGGAAATACCGATGCCGACCAATGAATACTCTCTGAGACTAACCATTGTCACAGTAAACATAGCTGACTAATGAGTACTCCCTGAGACTAACCATTGTCACATTAAACATCAGTGCTGACTAATGATACTCTCTGAGACTAACTGTTGTCTCAGCAAATATCAGTGCCAACTAATGAGAAATCTCTGAGACTAACTATTGTCACAGTAAAGATCAATGCCGACTATTGCGTACTCTCTGAGACTAACCATTGTCACAGTAAATATCAGAGCTGACTAATGTGTATTATCTGAGAATTACCATTGTCAAATTAAACATTAGTACTCACTAGTGATACTCTCTGAGACTAACCATTGTCTCAGTAAACATCAGTGCCGACTAATGAGTACTCTCTGAGACTAACCATTGTCACAGTAAACATCAATGCTGACTAATGAGTAATCTCTGTGACTAACCATTGTCACAATAAACAATGATCCGACTAATGGATACTCTCTGAGGTAACCATTGTCACAGTAAACATTAATGCTGACTAAGGAGTCCTCTCTGAGGCTAACTATTGTCACTGTAAGCATCAACAGTGACTAATGAGTACTCTGTGAGACTAACCATTGTCACAGGAAACATTGATGCTGACTAATGAGTACTCTCTGAGACTAATCATCTCAGTAAACATCAACCCTGACTAATGAGTACTCTCTGAGACTAACCATTGTCACAGTAAACATCAATACCGACTAATGAATACTCTTGACTAACCATTGTCACAGTTAACGTCAATCCTGACTAATAAGTTCTCTCTTAGACTAACCATTGTCACATTAAACATCAGTGACGACTAATGATACTCTCTGAGACTAACCGTTATCTCAGTAAACATCAGTGCTGACTGTTGAGGACTGGCTGAAACTAACTATTGTCACAATAAATATCAATGCCGACTAATGAGTACTCTCTGAGACTAACCATCTTCACAGTAAACATCAACACTGACTAATGAGTACTCTCTGGGACTAACGAATGTCTCAGGAAACATCAACATTGACGAATGAGTACTCTCTGAGACAAACCATTGTCACAGTAAACATAACTGACTAATGAGTACTCTCTGAGACTAACCATTGTCACATTAAACATCAGTGCCGACTAATGATACTTTCTGAGACTAACCATTGTCACAGTAAACATCAGAGCTGACTAATGAGTACTCTCTGAGACTTACCATTGTCAAATTAAACATCAGTACTGACTAATGATACTCTCTGAGATTAACCATTGTCTCAGTAAACATCAGTGCCGACTAATGAATACTCTCTGAGACTAACCATTGTCACAGTAAACATCAATGCTGACTAATAAGTGCTCTCTGAGACTAACCATTGCCACAGTAAACATCAACGCTGACTAATGAGTACGCTCTGTGACTAACCATTGTCACAGTAAACATTGATGCCAACTAATGGGTACTCTCTGAGGTAACCATTGTCACAGTAAACATTAATGCTGACTAAGGAGACCTTTCTGAGGCTAACTATTGTCACTGTAAACATCAACACTGACTATTGAGTATTCTCTGAGACTAACCATTGTCCCAGCAGAAGTAGCAGAAGAATTCTAAGAGGAAGCATTCGTTAAGGGATTCATGCTCAGTGTATATAGCTTTCAGAGGATTAAGACTATGAGAAGCTAACAAGCTTCATACAAAACCAAAAGTTTTGATTTCTTTAGTCCATGCCAGCATCTTGTGTGAGTTTGAGCAAGCCTTTTAATGAGATCAGCACCTGTACCCAATAGAACATACCTAAGTAGCTCATATAACAACTGAATATAATGAAAACTATACATGTATATGTGCATGTATATGTATGCATGTGTGTGTGTGTGTGTGTGTGTGTGTGTGTGTGTGTGTGTGTGTGTGTGTGTGTGTGTGTGTGTGTGTGTGTGTAGATATATAAGTAGTTAGATAGACAGGTATATATATATATATATATATATATATATATATATATATATATATATATTTATATATACACATGCGTGTGTGTGTGTGTGTGTGTGTGTGTGTGTGTGTGTGTGTGTGTGTGCACATTTTGCTCAGTCATTCTTTCATAAACAGCCATGCTGAGATCTGTACTTTAGCCTTTGAATAAGCCACTATTATAGATTCTTACCATTGCACACAAGTTTGTGTTAAAATAGCATGACTACAGACTCTCCCCTGCTGTGTGGGTCATTGCAGTCTGCCTTACCTTTGTGTAGGGATATCTGATTGGTGTATGAAATAATAAGTTTTGTGCAGAACCATAACTAGATCATGTACTGCCCATGGCCACTCCCCTATCTAGTACCCCTCATTAAATATCAAGTCTCTGCTCTCATGTTCTTCCTTTTTCTCCTTTGGAGGAGTACCAGGTCTATGCCACACCTTCATGTAGAATGTCTGAGCAAAAAAAAAAAAAAAAGCCCCATTCTCTTGTCTGTTGCTCCTTTCTTCTCTTCTTTGAGGAGAACCAGATCCATGTTATACCCTTACATAGAATGAGCAGATAAAAAGTGCATTGTTCCTCCATGGACTAGATAAAAGGAGAACATTTTTCATGACTTACCCTCACATTTATGTGACGTTTTGGATAATAAAAAAAGATCTGCCAATCACTCCTCCTAACACCTTGCACCTGTGGTAGCTGCCCCTTTTCCCCCTTACTCTAGCATCTGGTTCTGTGGGTAAACTACAGTAGACATATGTATTTTACCACATGCTGGTGCTCCTGTACAGACCTTTACATGCTAGTAACATACCTCAGTGATGTGCTGTGATAATGCTAATAATTTATCTCAATAATGTGCTGTGCTAATGCCAGTAGTATACCACAATGTTGTGCTGTGCTCATGCTAGTACTATACCTCCATGATGTGCTGTGCTAATGCTAGTAAATTACCTCTTATATGTGCTGTGCTCATGCTAGTAATATACTTCCATGATGTGCTCTGCTAATGCTAGTAATTTACCTCATTGATACGCTGTGCTCATGCTAGTAATATACCTCATGATGTGTTATGGTCATGCTAGTAATATATCTCAATGATGTGCTGTGCACATGCTAGTAATATACCTCCATGATGTGTTGTGCTAATGCTAGTTATATATATATATCCATGATGTGCTGTTCTCATACTACTAATATACCTCAATGTTGTGCAGTGCTAATGCTAGTAATATACCTCTATGATGTGTTATGGTCATGCTAGTAATATATCTCAATGATGTGCTGTGCACATGCTAGTAATATACCTCCATGATGTGTTGTGCTAATGCTAGTAATAAACCTCAATGTTGTGCTGTGCTAATGCTAGTAATATACCTCATTGATGTGCTGAGGTCATGCTAGTGATATACCTCCATGATGTGCTGTGCTAATGCCAGTAATATACCTCAGTGATGTGCCGTGCTTATGCTAGTAATCTTTCTCCATGATGTGCTGTGCTAATGCTAGTTATATATATATATCCATGATGTGCTGTTCTCATACTACTAATATATCTCAATGATGTGCTGTGCTAATGGCAGGAATATACCTCAATGATGTGCTGTGCTAATGCTAGTAATATTCCTCCATGATGTGTTATGGTCATGCTAGTAATATATCTCAATGATGTGCTGTGCACATGCTAGTAATATACCTCCATGATGTGCTGTGCTAATGCTAGTAATACACCTCAATGTTGTGCTGTGCTAATGCTAGTAATATTCCTCCATGATGTGTTATGGTCATGCTAGTAATATATCTCAACAGTGTGCTGTGCACATGCTAGTATTATATCTCCATGATGTGCTGTGCTAATGCTAGTAATATACCTCAATGTTGTGCTGTGCTAATGCTAGTAATATACCTCATTGATGTGCTGAGGTCATGCTAGTGATATACCTCCATGATTTGCTGTGATAATGCCAGTAATATACCACAATGATGTGCTGTGCACATGCTAGTAATATTCCTCCATGATATGCTGTGTTAATGCTAGTAATATACCTCAATGTTGTGCTGTGCTAATGCTAGTAATATACCTCCATGATGTGTTATGGTCATGCTAGTAATATATCTCAATGATGTGCTGTGCACATGCTAGTAATATATCTCCATGATGTGTTGTGCTAATGCTAGTAATATACCACATTGATGTGCTGAGGTCATGCTAGTACTATACCTCATTGATCTGCTGTGCTCTTGCTAGTAATATACCTCCATGATGTGTTATGGTCATACTACTAATATATCTCAATTATGTGCTGTGCATATGCTAGTAATATACCTAAATGGTGTGCTGTACTCATGCTAGTAATATACCTCCATGATGTGTTATGGTCATGCTAGTAATATATCCCAATGATGTGCTGTGCACATGCTAGTAATATACCTAAATGGTATGCTGTGCTCCTGCTAGTAATATACCTCCATGATGTGTTATGGTCATGCTAGTAATATATCTTAATGATGTGCTGTGCACATGCTAGTAATATACCTAAATGGTGTGCTGTGCTCATGCTAGTAATATATCTCCATGATGTGTTGTGGTCATGCTAGTAATATACCTCAGTGATGTGCTGTGTTTTTCCTAGGTGGCTTAACTCTATATTAGAAAGGTTCCTACAAATAACAGCTTCCCAAGATTCTATATAACAGTTTTTATCAAATGAAACAAAATATTACCCAACATAATGCAGCTATAAGTAAATACATAGTGTTAAATGTACCCATAACATACATATCCAATGTGCTGAAAACATACAATTCCTCTCAAATGCTAAGAGTGAAAATGCCATGACAGAGGTTGCTTACAACAGCTACTATCTGAAATCTCAGACCAAACATAAGTACTGATGAGCTGCAGTATATCGATAAGTCTGTTGTTTTTAACTGTTCTTATCTTGCTGACTTCCTTTATACTATTTATAACCTTATGATTCCTTTAAACTTCAGTTATTTTTCTCTTAGGAAAAGAAAATATTAGGGTAGCAATACTCCAAGGCTGATTACCAAACTCGGAATAAATAAATAAATTGTTAAGAACAAGATACCACTCATGGCCATATTTGGAAGAAAAAGACCCAGCAGATATAAACAATATATAGTCCTAGCTAGAGTAAGGACAAATGCATCAATTGCCACCTTCTTAGAAGGACAATCTAAATGTTTCTGACAAACCACTAAAACTATAATCCAAGGATGGTAAACTGAGGAATCCGGACATGTCCACACTACATACATTAAAATGTTATCTCCACTCCCTCCTCCTCTACCTGCTATACTGTTTCACAATTTCACAGTAACTACCCCTACAACTCATCTTAGTACATGCCTAAAGGTTCCTCCTTTCTGTCTCAAAGTTATCAACATTGAACTAGTTACGGATCTACTAGTCAAAACAGACTTCAGCTGGTATAGGCTAGCATGAGAACTGTATAGCAGGAGAATTCAGCAGCTCCACTGAAGATAATTTTCTTTACTGGATTTCTGTCTTTTAAACAAGAAAACTTGGATTTTTCTCTATACAGTATCTTAGATCTAAACTTCTTTTACAAGAAAATTAAAAAAAAAAGAAAGTCGACAAATTTTCCAGTCAAAAATCTACTTGGAAAAATCACAATTCATCTGAAGAGAATTCCAACATGAGTCACTCTAAGACAGGCAGTCAGGACTCCAGTATGAAAAGAGACTTACAAACTCTAATATCCAACATTCAGGACTTAACTACAAAAACTGACAAAATTGACTCAAAAATAGACAGCTTTAAAGAAAAAGCCACTAAACAAATGGAACTACTACATGATGATTTGAAGCTACAGAAAATCCAAATATCTAATATAGAGGAATCCTTAAATGACATGGATGGCAGAATTCTGGAGAATGAAAACAATACTGAATTTCTACTTAAACAAAATACTGTGTTACAAAGCAAGTTGGATGGTCTTGAAAATAGATCCAGTCTAAACAATCTAAGGATTTTTGGACTTTCTGAAAATATTGAGGGCAATAACATGGCTACTTTACTTAACACCTGGATACCTAAAACACTTGACTTACCAGAAGTTCTGTCTTTTGGAATAGAAAGAGCACATTGAGCACTAACTGCAGTAAACAGCACTAACAGAAAGCAACCCAGATCAGTTATTGTTAAATTCTTGTCTTCATCGGATAAAGAGTTGGTATTAAAGACAGCTTGGTCTAAGTCTCCACTAAAATACAATGGTTCAATAATCCATTTTGACTCTACACAGGTCATTACCAAGAGGAAAGTATTTTTACCATTGATTAAAGAACTAAAGAAAATACAAATAAAGACTCACCTTTTGTTTCCTGCGAAGTTGAAAGTCTTCCTTCCAGAGGGTCCCAAGATGTTTGATGATCTGGATTCTGCACTGTCCTTTGTTAAAAATCATAAAATATTGGAAAAATTAGAAGAAATGGAATGGGCTAATTCATCTCTTAAAAGATTGGCATCTAATTCCACGTGGAAAACTAATGAAAAACAAACAAGACTGAAAAGTAAATCAACATAAGACTTTTTTTTCTAATACAATGTCTTGTTGTTTTGGACTTAAAACTGTTAGCAAATCTATACAGTTCTAATCAGTTTACAAGGTAAGCTCATCTTTCCATCTGTTATGTTAAGCATATATAAGGTTTACATCTATTTCAAAATTTTAATACTAATCATTATATTGCTGCATATAACTTCTCTTTCTTACTGATAAACATTATTATTCATCTGCTATTAGCAATCACTACCACCCTTATAGTATAAATCATAATAGTATGGTATTTTCCCAAAATATAGTAATAACCTAATTATTATGGATCTTAATATATGATTTAACTTGATATAGCCAAAATACAGTTAAATATTCATATAACTGCTTTTATAAGACACCTCTAATACATTAATAACATCAAGACAAAACATGTTATGTATCATTAACTAATTCCCTATGTATAGTGTCTTTTACAGATATAAATCTAAGATAGAACATTTGTTATGGTTTTTAATAGACAAGTATATATTTGGGAAATGCTCTCTGTATGTGTTTGGGAAGTGCTATCTGTATGTGTTTTTTTTTTTTTTTTTTGGGTCTAAAGATTTAAAAAGAAATGTTATGACTATGGTTCAGATCTCTGTAGATTATTCTTAATATCATTTCAAATGTATTGATTGACTTGTTCTATGGAATTGGTCATACAAGCTTTATACAATGTAATCTGCTTGGTTTGGGCTCTTGAGGCTCATACTGTTATTTTTCCAGTAAAGAGAAGAGCAGATGAAGAAAAAAAAAAGGCCTGTTAACATTTTAAACTGATTTTCCCGCGGATTACATGTAAGAAGCTATTTCACTCAATAATTACCTCACAACAATCATCTGCGAGCTTCAGCTGTTCCCGGACCCTGTTACTAGCTAAGAAATCTTCTCCTTAACTTATTCTCAATTTCTCGGATGTGTGAAGCACCCAGATGATGTCAGCGCTAATGGACAAGCACATACAGGAAGTGGAAAGCTTGGCAGAAGCTGAGAAGTGACTGATTTGTGTATTCCTTGTCATCGTTCATAATATGATTCTTGAGAGGGCAACATTCAACTACAGTGTAGTATGGAAATTAGCTGTTGCTGTTTTATGAGTAATTTATAAGCCTGCAACTTTTATGCTATGAGCACAAAGTGTGTTTACAACATATATTGTAGAAAATCAGTAATGCAATATTTTGTACAGAAAAGGGACAACTCTTAACTTCAGTCTGTATGTGTTTAAGTCCAAATGTCTATGGGTTTACAAGAGTGTGTGATTGTGTGAGTGTGGGTGAGTGTGAGCAAGTGTGCATATGAACTGACTTTCTTATTTTATAGTGTTCTACTTAAAATATAAAAGTACTATTATATAAACCGCATAAATGAACAATTTTTCCACTTCTGCTCTAGTTTATTTTATCAGTTTTTCCCCACTGGCTGAAACAGATTCTCTCACACAAAAATGTTTGCTTGTGGATTAAATTCCTTACTTTCATACCTTCTTTTACAGAATACCAACCTTTTCTCAGTTTCCCCCATCCCTTATAATGTTTTTTGATTTATTGGTAAATCACTGAGGATTTCAGAGAAGTCTGTGTAGCTGGACATTAGTGCTTCATACTTCTTACAGCTTAGAAACTGTATGCTGATGCAAAACATGGTGCTTTATTAACTTCTTGTAACTTAATTAGAGTTATATTTAAATATTTTCCCTAATTTTATTCCCATTGTTTTTGCTATGACTAGATTTCATGAGCAAAGATGCTAAGAGGTATACAGAGAAGTTAAGATTTATACAGAAAACAATACCTATCGACTGCAGCTGATTTTGCAAAATGTATCTAAATTTTGTCTTACATCTTTTACCCTGTCCCTGATTTTTCCAATAAATCACAGACAAAACAAATCAATGTTAGACAGTACAGTTTTGCACTTATTGCCAAACAAATCTGTGATGACTCAAACCTGTGGCTCTATTAAAGTTTAAGTGAAGTATAAGTAATAGCTATACATTGATCCTGATTTGCCACTTCCCATTATTTTCAGCTATAGCCAGAATTCTTAAGGAAAGAAGTAAGAGCTATGGGAAATAATACCATTATGGTGGGAATAGCTGAAATAATACTTTCACATACATGACACTGGGGGGTGAGCTCTCCCGGGGCACAGCCCATGATGGCGGGAATAGCTGAAATAATACTTTCAGATACATGACACTGGGGAGTGAGATCTCCCGGGGGATAGCCCATGATGTATAGGAGAAGCAAGGTAAGAAGAACAATAACTGGAGAAGGTGTTTCTCATTTTCTTTCTGTTAGACTCTTAAAACTGCTTATACTACATTGTTCCATTTTTAAGTAATTGTGATAGTGCTTGTCAATTCATCCAAAGCAGCTGTGCAATTTCTTTGCCTATGTGAATATTTTGATTGGAGGGGTTTGTGTACAGTGTGTGCAGATGCCTGAAAAGCGCAGATATAAATTCTGAAACAGAGAGTAAAACAATATTAAACACAGAGGCCCAAGGGGAATGCTGAGTGCTAGGCTGTACTTCATTAGGACACTCAGGTGTGATCAGCCAACTGAAGTTTTATACTGACACTTAAAAAAACTTTATTAAAATAGAACAGTGGATTTGGTAATCCATGTTTAGCTTATGAACGCCTATTGTTTTCTGGTGAATCATACATTTCTGAGACAATAATCATACCTGTTTATAATACCTTTATGATTTTACACAGACTTTAGAGGAATTGTAAATTGTAAATCAATGCAGGGAAGACTAGACAACATTCCAAAACATCCATTAGGGTCAGTGAGACTTGGGCTATTTTACTGTTACTAGATACAATAAGATGCTAATGTCCAGCAAGAAGCCAACTGTACATCATCAAAGCAGAGATAATAGATACTGGTAGTAAGGTACCTCATTGCACACTTCATTTTATATATAGCATTCACTAATCTAAATATTTTCTATTTTTTAAGATTTTTTTTTTCTTATCTGCACCAATACCTAGAGGTTTTTGCCTACATCCACTCATCAATCCATTCATCTGTTAATCATCTGTGTTTTTGGAAAATGCAGTTACGCAAGTGTCCTTTTTATCTCTAAGGGTAATATTCCTTCTCAAAGTATGTTGGTCACCTGGATCCTATTTTAAAGGTTTATTTTAGATATACTTTTTGTACATAAAAATTGCTATTAGTTAATGAGAGCTGACCTCTTGATGCTTGTGTTATGATATACATGGACAGATGAACATAAAGTGATTTGTGGGACTCACTGTTGTGTTACTTAAAACTTGAGTATGTATGGACAGTATTATACCTATTAGTACATTTTCCATGATTTGTAAGACAAGTTTGTCCACTTCTCTCAAAGGATGAAATGTGAGTCTGTATTCTTTATTGGATTACTATGGTGAGAACACTGGGACAGGGCAATTCTGGACTGCTTAGTGCTATATTTTCACTTGTTTATTGTTTTTAGTAGAATATTACATTTCTATATAAGACAGTATGTGTTACATTGAGAGGAATTTTGAGAGATTCATTTGAATGATTTAGGCAAATATCTCTCCATGTTCTATATCGCATACATATATATATATTTGTGAGAAAGGAAACAAAATGTGATTAATAAATGTATATTTGATAACTTACAATACTTCTGTTAACATAATATATCTAAGAAATCTATTTCTGACTGTATATGTCTTTGTTTGAAGAAAACTATTAATATGAAATAGTTTAATAACTATTGATAGATATTACTAGCATATTATACTAAGTTAAAAGCGGTTAAATAGTAATTAGTCAAATAGATAGTTATATACTATCCTTATGATACTTTATATTAGAGACTAGCTAATACTTTTTTCTAGGTTTTACATATCCACAATAATTTACATTGTATTTCGTTTTCGTGATTAACATTTTATATCAGATGAAATATATCTAGTTAAATTTTAATAGATTTAAGTTAAAATAATCACTAGTTTTATATCTAATCACTATTACTTAATACACATTACTGGTGGTAGCTGCATTCTGTTGCTACAGGTTAAGGGTTCGCTCTCAGTGGCAAATATCATTGAGACAGGGAGTTTATAACTCCAGGCGGGGAGCTAAATTGTGTTTTTATAATCTGTATTATATGTTCATTGTTAAAAAACAGTTTCTTTTGACATCCATTTTAATCTATCCAAATAGAACTATAAGTTATAATGCTCATGATATATGTGTTTCCCACTATGAATCAATGTATAATACTTGCAGAATGAACAAGTTTATGGTTGGAAAGAGATTCTCAAATTACACATTTTATATTGATATGTTATTAATTAATCATACAACCATACCTATATAACATGACTATATTAAAAGGCTTATCGATTAATATAAATGGTCTAAATAACCCATTCAAAAGAGGTAGTTTGTTTAAATATCTAGCCCTTCATAAACCAAACTTATTTTTTTTACAGGAAACTCATTTAATAGGAGATAATATCAAGTTCTTGAACACAAATAAATATACAATCATCACAAGCTCAGTATATACAAAAAAGGAAAAGGGGGGGTTGCAATTTTATGGGACAAATCACTTCCTTTACCAAGAATAATTAAAACATATCAAGATAACAAAGGATTGCTATGTTTAGCCATTATTGAAATAAATAAAAAATATATACAATTTAAATAACTACTGGTTACCGGGAATAGGTACTAATTCTATGAAACAACTTTTATTTCAAATAATATCTCAGTCTGAGGGAAATATTATCATGGCAGGGGACTTTAATTGTATTCTAGATTTAAAAGATACAACCACTTTAGCAAATAGAAAAATTACTCCTCAAGCAAAACAATTAATAAAATTTATAGACTCCTACCTGCTCAAAGATATTTTTGACTTCACTGATCATAGCTCTCTAAAATACACATAATATTCCAATAGACACAAATCATATTCCAGAATTGATGGAATGCTATTCTCCAAACAAATTATAAATGACTTAAATAACAGCAAAATCATTTCTTGTCCAATCTCCGATCATAATTCCATTATATTTGAATTAAATGTCAAAAACATCCCTAATGCACAAATAAAAAGAATACATGCATATCTTATCCAACTTAAAGATTCTCAGTCATTTTTAAAAGAAGAAATACAAAATTTTATAGATATAAATTCAGCATCTAATACTCATGACATATATGTTTGGGATGCACTAAAAGCTTACCTATATGGACAAATTAACAAATGGCATTACAATAAAAGGAAAACATGGGATAAAGATATGGAGACATCACAGAACAAGCTTGATTTATTGCATCTCAAAAATAGAGAGAATCTTTCTTCTAAAAACATTAGAGAGGAAACAAGCAAATTAAACAAATAATATAGAAACATACTACATCATAAGACAATGATTACATTAGAAAAATATAAATTCCTTGCTTATTCACTAAACCCTAAACACTTAACTAATCTCAAGAATAAAATGAAAGAATGAATAAACATAATCATATTAAAGAAATATATTCCCTGAAGAAAAAGAAAGAAGTATACAATATACAAGATATAATAGAAGAATTTAGAAGTCACTTTCATACTATTAACCATGATACACATAATATAGAAAGTAAAGACAACCGTAAGAATTTTATTAATAAAAATCTTCATAATAAACTTAATAAACAACAAATAGAACTTATTGATAAAAAAATTACCCTAGCCAACATACAAACTCAAATCAATAAGCTCAAGCAAAATAAGGCACCTGCAAATGATGGTATCATACCAGAAATATACAAAGTTATACCCAAATCAGCTATTTCATTACTCCACAAAGTATATAGTACAGCTCAAAACAACTTCATAATACCTCCCTCATGGAAATATACATTCATTTCACCCATCCTAAAACATAACAAGGACCCTAAATATTGTTCCTCTTACAGACCTATTTTTTTATTAAATACTGACAACAAGATGTTTATGAACATATTCACTGAAAGACTAAAAAAGTTTTTACCCCAATTAATTGATGAAGATCAGACAGGTTTTGTAATCAATAGAAACACTTATGATAATATAAAATGAACATTAGCCCTTATTGACTTCTCACAAAAGAAAAAAAAAGAGCCTAACTTTAATTAGTTTGGACATAAATGGCACTTTTGACTCAATTAATTGGGATTACTTGTTCACATTATTGGAGTGTTTAAATTTTTCATACAATTTTATTAATCTACTAAAACACTTGTATGATGGTACATTTGCTTAAATCAAATTAGGTACATATACTTCAAATAAAATTCCTATCATAAAAGGTACCAAACAAGGCTGCCCACTATCTCCATTGTTCTTTACAATGATAATGGAACCGTGGGCTAATGATATTAGGAACATAATAAAATAGAGGGTTTAGAGCTTGAAAAAGATATAACAGCTAAAATTCAATTATTTGCAGATGATGTTCTCATCTCTACAAAAGGAAATGATTCTTCAATATCAGCCCTGTTTGACTTGATTAAGATTTTTCAAAAGATGTCTGGGCTGTCTTTTAATGACAACAAAACTAACATTTTACCCATACACTCAAATACAAATAACAAATCTAACTATAACTCTCAGCAGTTAACTAGTACAGATCAAATTACTTATTTCGGAATAATTCTAGCTAAAAATATCAAAATAATAATACAATTAAATTATAATGTGTTTTGAAAATATTCAAAATCTATTTTTAAAATGGAATACAATAACTTTCAATATAGAAGAAAGATTAACTATTATTAAAATTATTATTCTACCCAAAATATTATATATTATACAATCCATTCAAATACTCCCTTCAAAAAAATTTACTAATAAGTTAAATACTTTAATATTAAAATTATTTTGGTCCAGGAAAAAACAAGAATATCAATTAATCAGCATCAAAACTGTTGGAAAAATGGTGGGATAGCATTCCCAGATCTAAACCTTTACTCTATTTCCTCAATAATCAAAACAATTACTCAACTCTTAGATACTACATACTCAGCTAAATGGAAACTGTTATGGGTTTCATCATCTCTACAGCTAATTTCCAGGCCATATACACACAAATTAGAAATAATAAGTAACCCCTTTTTTATGGATCATACAAGATTATTTCACTATACACATAAATCTCAGTCATACTTCTAGCTACATTAATAATATTATAACAAACTTAAAAATGTTATATATAAACACCCCAGATACAAAGAATGCTTCTTTTTGTAATTCCCCATAGCTTTCACACAAGAATCATTTATAACTTCAGACATAAATAAAATTACCATATTTAAGCATAATGATTTTAAGCTTTGGTTCCAACTAACATCAGGATATAAAACCAAATCAGTTGAATACATAATACAGGAATATCAAATAGACAATACAATGTGGCTAGATATACAAACACTTTTACTAACTCTAGGTAATAAATTAGAATTGATCTCATCAATTACTAAACACAAATCCAGTATTCTACTATACCATTTTCAATCAATTTTACTTCATAAGCATACATATTCTGGCAAACTTTCTTTCATTTATAGAACTATAAGGGAAGAAACTTTCAGATGTCCACAGAACTTCTGGAACTATTTTTACTCTATCAATAATAATCTTCCTACCAATTTAGACAAAGCAAACATATTACAATCAGCAGGGAAAACTACTTTATCTTTGAATTGGAAATTATATACCTGGAGATATATAAACAGATCATTCTACACTCCTCAATTAATGGATAAAATAAACAAAAAACAAAATATTTGTAATAAATGTAAATCAAATATAGACATAAACTGGGCACATATGTTTTATGAATGCCATACTTTAAATACTTTCTGGGGGAAAATAAATAATTTACTACAGGTACTTTATTCAGACAATTTCACATTAAATAAATCTCTGGTGATATTTAATACTCCTATTCCACAATGTGTCAGAAAAATAAAGTATCCACTATTATGGGCAATACTGGCAGTAGCCAGAAAGACTATAACAAAAAATTGGATTTCAGAATCTCCTTCCTTTTCTGAGTTTAAGAATCTGTTAAATGTTGTATACCAACTGCAATTAAAAACTATATACTCAAGGACAACCAAAAAAACATACAATCTTCAATTGTGTGTTAATCTGCAAAACTCGTTGAAGAAGAACGAATCTCTATAACAATTACATTAGTTTGTTTCTTTCATAATGACAATATGCATTATAATCAAATATCAATAACACATTTTAAATATATTAATGGATTTCTATGTAAATACTTTAGTTGGTTCATTTCTGTTAGTTTGGTTTATATCAAACATGTAATTTATATAATGTAATTTATATATGTTAAAGTTTTCAGGTTACAGTTTTTGCTATGATTTTATGTGATTGTTTACAATTTTGAATGTATTAAAATCAATAAAATTGTTTTGAAAAAAAAAAACAGACTTCAGCTAAAACCCTTTTATACATGAGTTATACACAAATATTTCAGAAAGATGAAGCTAAATAATCACCAGTCCCTATTTTTATTTATTCCTTACCATTAATCTGTATGAGTGTCAAACATGCTACTACCATACCTCTTCATGAGATTCATCACCAGACTCTTGAATACATACAAAGATATGACATACTGACAATCAAACAGTGTGTTTTTTAGATCTGAATACAGCTCAAGTACTGTTATCTACTCCCTTAGCAATCAAGTCATAATAGATATATGCAGAGACAGCTATACAGATAAAATACTTTTGGACTACAGGTATGCCTGTGAAACAGTGGACCATTTCCTTTTACTGCAGAAGCTTTCACAGTATGTAGTTTCATGGTTCAGGAATTGCTGAAGAAAACTTTCCTGGTGTTAAATGCTTGCTCACTTACACATGCTGCCACCATTACCAAATGTTGGTCTACAACGATCTGTGCTTGGCCCACTGCTTATGTCCATTCTCATCAACATCTCCTCTGTGATCTGCCTCATTTCCTGCTTTCTTTATGCTGATGATATTGCTATTACAAGAAAAAGCAAATGGAAGATCACTTAAAATAATTACAAAAAGGATTTTCTCCTGTTTGGAAATGGCTTATCAAAAACAAGCTGATTTTTAACCCACAAAACTCTGCTGCCATGTTTGTTTATCTCTCTCTCTCTCTCTCTCTCTCTCTCACTCTCTCTCTAACTATCTATTTAAATTGGTTTACCAGGGTAGAGCACTGATTAAACAATGACCAATAATAGGCTCAGCCCTGGTTATATCATAATGTAACAAACCAATGTATAGTATGCAAATAACAGCGATTTACATTTATGATTAAGCATAGAAAATGTGACAGACAATATATGCATAGAAGTTACATATGTGGGATAAAAAAACGAGAATAAAATTAACGTAGGAGTAGAAGTGGTGGAGATAAGTCAGTAGCATTTAGGCTAGGAAAGGTAATAATGACCAGTAAGCTGAAAGGGAGAACTACATCAGGAACAGTGGGTTTAGAGCAGTAATGGTGTAATAAGATGAATCACAATTTTGGAAGAGTGAGTTACTCGGGTGCATCAGGTTTGTGAGAGGTAAAGGTACTATGCAGTTGAAGATAGCTTAGATTACATCTCCTTTGGATGAACAATTGCACTGAAACTGTTTCAGGAAGAATGTTTGAACTTTGGAATAGTTTGTATGATCATGTAAATCAGGAGGAAATGACTGCCATAGTTGTTGGGCCAGTACAGAGATGTAATGTCTAGTGGAGTGCAGTCTGAGAGAAGGAGTTCCCAGGGAAGAATGGTCTCTGTCTTGGCTTCTTAGATTATAGGTTTGAGTTGTAGTAAAAAGTTTGGAAAAGACAGCGGACTGGGTGTCTTGCATGAGTATTTTGAAGAGTAATGGACCAAAAAGAAGTTTTATTATAGCCTGTCACTTAGCCTTTGAAAGAGTAAGGCACCGGTGTTCATTCCATGGTGAGTTTGATAAGATTCACTGTATTTTATTGGAGAGGATCCTAAGGGGGTGCAGTGTTTTTGACAGAGGCAGATTCAAATAAGGTGAAACTATACTCGAGCTGAGCAGGAGGGATACCTTTTCCTATAGCATACCTTGCTGTAAGTGAGAAGAACTGAAATATGTTGTTTGGTACAATCAGAAAACTGAATCACCTCCTCTTGGTATTACTGACTATGCTGATAATTCCATAGCATATGTCTCATTCCAAAACTACCATGGCATATAATTAAACTAAAACATGATGGGCAACAGTCAAACAATGTGGTAAATCAAACTGAAAAATTCCTATAATGTAACACACGCTCTCACCATTGAAGCAAGAAAGACTATTCCATAAACTTCTTATCACCCAGACTATAGTACACACTGCCATTCATATCCTTTCCCTTTCACTCAGTACTTACTACAAAATGCAGAAAGACACGCCTTTGGTTTATGTACTTATCTGAACCATCACTATTTAACTTGAAATAAAATCAAGTAGATATTAATCAGTCAGAGCTACCTTTCTATCCAATACATGACCCTTTTATTTACTGACAGAATAACATTTTATCTGAAAAATATCTTTATGGTTTGTAACACAGACTAACAGGCCATAATGTCAGACATTTGGTAACACCTATCTTTACATTAGCCTGCATAGAAACAGTTTTCTGTAAAGTAACTCGTGCATCTTAGAATTATGTCTAATGAACTAAGAACTCTGTATAACCTCATACTGCTTATATATATCTATATATATCTATATATCTATATATATATATATATATATATATATATATATATATATATAACATAAAGCTCTGCTTGTCAAAGGAAACAATGTGTGGCTGATATATACAAACTAATATACCAGACATCCCATTTCCTTGATACTAATATTGATACTTCAGACTAAAGCAGACTCTATAGCAAATTGTTGGATACATTATATTATTGTTTACAGGTTCATAGGTACATAGGTAGATACTAGGCTATCTGCCCTAGGGCATTTATAAGCCTAGCCAGAGTGTATTTGGCTTCCACCTCCCTATTAGATTAGCCTACTGTGCCTCTGTAAAGTAGGTCACAGAAGGTACCCTTTTAAGATTAGTTTACTGTGCCTATGTCTAGCAGGGACACAGAAGAGATCCCTGGGGTGAATTTGCGATTTCCCATCCACGAGTCCAGATTTCGCTTGAAGAGGGGTTATGTCTAACATGAATTGGGATTCTATTCCAGAGTGAGGGGAGCCTCTGGGAAATGAATCTGTCCCTCCAGCATGTCCTATTTATTTTTGTGCTGAGGTTTAGGTCCCTGGAGCATGTAGCTCTAAGGGACTTGGATTTTTTGAGGTGGAGCATGTCCATTAATTCTGGCATAGATCGCCTCTGAGTAGGTGGTAAGCAATTGAGTAGAGCCGGAGTTTCTTTAGTCGAGCTGCATAGGACATCTGGTTGCAGCCCATGATCCTCTTGGTGAGGTACTTTTTGGGTCATTCCAGTTGCTGCAGGTGTTGGGTAAGGTACATCCCAAAAGGGGCATTGTATTCAATTATGGGCCTGATGATTGATGAGTAGAGGGGCACAATGACCTCTCTTGATCTAGATGCGAACCCTTTCGTGATAAGGTGGGCTGTATAGAAGGTCTTTCTAACCACTTTGGCAACATGATTATCAAAGGAGAGATTACTATCAACGTTGGTCCCCAAATCTCTAATTACTTCTTCCGTACTTAATGGATTATCACCTATGTGGTAATTTGTGAGCACCTTGTTTTTCCCAAAGGGGATGTCTATGCACTTTTTAGCATTTAGCTTGAGGCCGTGGCTCTGGCACCAAGCATCCATCTCTGTGAGACCCTTTTGGAGGATGCTTGTGTCAGCTGGAGATTCAATTATGGCCCCCAGTTTGCAGTCATCTGCGAACTTTGTCAGCCATAATCCTCCCGTGTTAACCTGAACCTCAGAGAAGTATATACCAAACAAGAGAGGTCCCAGAACTGAGTTCTGTGGGACACCACTTGTAACTGGTTTGGATTCGGACATGGCACCTGCGATTCTGACCATGTGGGTTCTATCTCTGAGCCAGTTTGCAACCCATCTTGTGATATAGGGGTTGATATTTAAGCTGGTAAGCTTATTTATGATGCCCGAGTGGGGTATTGTGTCGAAGGCTTTTGCAAGCTCCAGGTAGGCTGTGTGGACTACCTTTCCCTCATCTATGGCTTTGGTAACTGTTTCAAAGAAATCAACTAGGTTTAAGAGGCAAGATCTGCCCTTAACAAAGCCTAATTGGGTAGGGTCCAGTGTCTGGAGGCTTCCAATGTCTTTGTTTATGAGTTCCATGATAATACGCTCCATAGCTTTACAGACCAGACTAGTCAGGCTTATGGGGCAATAGTTTCCGGGGTCTATTGTGGCCCCACCTTTTTGGAGTGGGACCACTGTAGCTGTACGCCATTCTTTGGGTACATATCCTGTAGTAAGGCTAAGTTTGAACAGTGACTTAATGTGAGGGTTCAGTTCCTCTTGGAGCTCGTGTAAGACACAGCCTGGGACACCGTCCGGTCCCATAGATGCTGTGTTTTCTGCTTTGGAGAGGGCAGCTTTCACCTGTGCATCTGTGATGTCAGGGAGGTTACATTCAGTTGGGATAGGCATTTGCTCCTTTGGGGGGGAAGAGGGGGAGAAGTTTGCACTGAATCTGTTTGCCAGGATGTTGGCTATGTCTGTAGGTTCGGTATATTTTGTTCCATTATGCAACAATTCAGAGCATATCTGGGAGTTTCCGCCCATGTTCCTGAATAACTAAAGAAGGCCTTGTGATTATCTTTAGTGTCTAGGCAATTTTTCTTTCAAAACTGGCCTTTGATGATTTTATGAGGGATCAAAGTTTCTTGCTAATACTGATCAGAGATGCCTTCCCTTTTTGGGATTTTGCTCTGTCATGTAGTAGCTTCCTCCTTCTGTTGTATAGTTTATTTATGGCCGGGGTCCACCAGACCAGTCTACTGTTTTTGGAGGAGTGAGTCTTGGTTTTATTTGGGATAGCACGATCCATGCATTCCTGCAGGTGCTCATAGAATGCATGGATCATGCTATGTATATCAACCACTTTTTGCATACTAAAGACATTAAAATGCTATTCAGTGCCTATTTATTTTTGGCCAGATTCAGCAAGATCTGCATGGAGTGCAGGAATAGTGCAAGAGCTGCTGCATGCAATATGGCTGACAAGCAATCCAGAATCGAGCTCCCGGGACATGCACGAGCTCTCCTACACTACTCCAGCACAGATACCACTGCTATATGCTAATTATATCATTTGCTGGTGAAAAAAAAGGTGAATTAGCGATCCAGGAAGCAGGCAGTTGTCCGTGCCTGAACAGTGTACAAAGCAGAAATGTATTTAGCTAGTAGCTGAATACATTTCTGCAAATTACAAAATGGAGGCATGACAGCTCAAAATAAAGCATGTATTATATTTAGTGGGCATGCCAATGGCCAAATATATGGCCACTGGCATGAAAACTAGCTTAAATTTTATAAAATAAAACTTTTATTTATTTTTTGGCCGATCTCTGCCTTTTAAGTGTAGGGCAGCGGCGTGCAAATGAGATCATTCTGAAAAAAAAATGTAAAAATACAATTTTCAGGGAAATTTGCATTTTGCCATTATAGTCAATGGCATGCAGAATGAAAACAATACCACGGAATAGCGGTTGCTAAGGGGAAAGGCTCCGTGTGAGTGCAGTAACTAAGGAGTAAGGCAGTGGGGTATGCAAATGAGGGGGATCTTACTGAATCAAAAATTTCTTCTAAGTGTCAGACTGCTCGTAACCATGTAGGTGCTCTAATACAGCCATATAAGCATGAGAAATAATGACATCAAAAGGGGGTGTGATACTTGCAGTAAGCACATTGGAGATCTGTTGCACGGATTTGCATGTAGCTAAGCATAGCTAAGAGGGGGTATGTCATACTTAGCTTAGCTGTGCTTAGCTAAGCATGTTCGTGGCTAGGGCAGGCCATTTCCTTGTCAGCAGTGTTTACACTCACTGATCGGGTTTGCGTGGCGTGCACTGGGACTTAAAAAAATATAAAACACAGGAAATGGCAGCACTGTACATATGTAAGCAGGTGGGTGGGTCTGAGGCTGTATAACTTTGTTTACCTTGCCTAAACGGGTGTGCACGGCACACACTGGGATTTAAATCACAAAACTAAAAAAATACAGGAAATGGCAAGTGGAACAAGAAAAAAAAAGAGAAATAGCAGAATAGAGGCACTCAAATGCAAGTAATAGAGCTGGCAGGTGGAATGTATCATACTCAGCCAATCACACAGGCAGCATCTGCAGCACACCACTGTAAACTATGCAGACACCTTGTAGTCTGTTTTTCCCACAAACTCTACACCACAGGTGTAAACAGATGGGGAAATTTTACCTGACAAAAGTAACAAAATGTTAGGGGCTGCTATTGCTCTCATACATCAGTATGTGCAAGAGGCTGAGGGCATTGAAGAGGACAATGCTGACAGCCACCCCAGACTTATGAAGAGGAGGAGAAGAGTGTTCAGGCCCAGGGTAACCTACCAAGGACTACATCATCTGGAGATAGTAGAGTGGTACAGGGTGGACAGGAACATACTGCAGCAAATTGTGGAGCTGTGCTGGCCTCGCCTCACATCCAGAAGAAACAGAGGGGAACCCATCCCGGTGGATACCAAGGTATGTGTAGCTCTAAAAATACTAGCTACAGGTACTTTTCAAAGAGCAACTGGGGATATCATGGAGGGTCTCACAGGCATCTGTGTCCAGGATATCCCACCAATTCCTGGATGCCATGCGAACACATGCCATGGAGCACATTAAATTCCCCAGCATCCTTGAGGAGCTGACTGGCAATATGCATCCACCATGTAGCAGATAAGCCAGAGGTACTGGGTGCCATAGACTGCATGCACATCCACATCAAAGCACCACCTGGTGATTAGGGTAGGGTCTACATAAACAGCAAGGGGTTCCACTTCATCAACTGCCAGGTCATGTGCAATGCCTAGGGCATCATCATGAATGTGTGTGCTGGCTGCCCTGGAAGCTATCATTGCTCCCACATCTGGCATTCCTCACAGCTGTATCAGTGGTTTGCCAGGGGGGACATCCTCTATGGCCACTAAGTGGGGGATGCTGGTTACTCACTGGCACCGTGGATGATGACACCCATCAGAAATGCACACACACCCACACAAGAATGCCATAATGAGGCACATGCACAAACCAGGATCATTATAGAGCATGTGTTTGGGATGCTCAAGTCACAGTTCCACTGCCTTGACATATCTGGTGGAGCTTCGCAGTACTGTCCAGCCACATGTGCACACATGGTCATAGTATGTGCCATGCTACACAATATGATCCTGTGGAAACAGCTGCAGCAGGAACAAAATGGGGAAGGGCCACACATCCCCCACCATTGCTGAGGCATCTACAGGCACAGAGTGACTCGGATGAGAAACATCCTGAGCCTGTCCCTGTAGGCAGATGGAGCTGTACCCAGTATGCCCTAGCCTTGGCAAAGAGGCAACACATCGGACATACACTGACACTGTAGGGCCCTAGAGACTGATCTCTCTCTCTCTCTCTCTCTCTCTCTCTCTGATTTGCACATAAAGTGAAATGGATGCCAAACATCACACCACCTACACCTGACCATGTATAAGCAGTGTATCATGTGCATGTGACATACTCAACCTTCAAGCACCACCCCCACAACAGCTGCAGGCACAAGGTAAGCCAGTCTCTGTAACAAATTAAAATAATGGGGTGGATATTTGTGATAGCATATCTATGGTATTGATCAAGCATGTAAGGGAATGTGGTGGTTAACTGGAACAGCAGCAGACAACTGACAGATCTGTTTTACAGCAGGATGTGTATCCCTAGTACTGCCCTACCCACACCATGCAGTACCACCCTAGTTAACAAATAGTATGCAGTACATGTCGTGAGCCAAATAACTGGGAGGGTCATAGGTCACATGCATGGATATCAAAGTGGGAGTCCCATACCCACCACCAACCCCTCACAGCAGATCAGCTGCACACAACCATACAGAAATGCCTGGCAAAGGCCCCCACATGGCAAAATCCATGAAATCCCCACCCACAGAGTCTTAACCAGTGCCATCACAGCTAGCCTGGCAGTAGCAGTATGGCTTTGAAAGGTAAGATGTCTGAAACTACACATGTCTATGACAGAACAATCTGACCTGTAGTTGATACTGTTATGTCCATAGTCTGATAGATAGGGCACACGACCATGCTACATGGGAACAAAATGTTAAGCAAATATCAGCACAGACTGTGCAGATGTGTAACATGTACAGTCATGTCATCCCCCATAGTCCCATAGAAATGCAGTAATATATTCCTACACTTAAACAGCATCTGTCACCCAGACCGATGGTGCAATAGTAACAGAAAGCAATTGTCAGTAACACCCACAGTCAACTCACTGGTGCTATCCTAGGGGTGTCTTCTGCCGGCAGCCTGGGAACATACGATCATCAGAATGCACTGCCCTGCTACACTAGGCCTGCAACTGTCACAACTGGCCAACAGAGCTCTGGCAAATGCCTATTCCCCACCCACAGTGCCATTTAGGGAGTGTCATGGGGTCCACAAAACCGACATAACACAATCCACAAAATGCAAAGAAAGGCCATGCTGACAATTGCTAGGAGCAAACCTGCCAGCCTCAGGGAGCCAGAAATTGGAACAAAGCCATAAATAATGGGGTGATGAAGGTCCAAAGAGAAGGACACATGTGAAATACTGCTCTAATAATGTTTAAAGCTGATGGAATGAATTGTAGTAGAATGGAATGTGTGATAGGTACGAAGTCTGAAACTGCAATGTCAACTGTCTGCAATATCTAACTTCAACCCTGAGTGACTTGCAAAACACTTGTGCTGGAAAGCCACACTTATTTGAGTAACCAACAAGATATATGAATCATGGATGTGGACATTCTATGATGCTCCTTACAGTCGACAGGCAGGGCTCAGAGTGTAAACATGGGAATGCACCCACTGCAGGCAGGCCTAAACTTGGAAGATGGTGACATGTCCACACCCACAGAACCCTGGGCCACAGCCATGAGGAGTAACACACCCCTCCTTGATCACTCATCCTATGCAGCATCCTGACCTCAATATGTGGCCACCCAAGCATAATGAGGTGGGCCATACATATATGTGTGACAAACACACACCTCCAGGCTTGTCAAACAGTCTGGCACTCACAAGATCCTCCAAGTGCAGTCAACCATTGAGGAGAGCCCACTGCAAAATACTGGCAGCTAGAGCCAAACATATCTGCCCAGGACACCCCCCCTACATATCCTATCCCCTACAAATATATCTGGAGTCTGCCTGTCACCCTAATCCTGTCTGATTTATATTACCCAACTGTGAAATGGAAATCAGACCATGCCTGAACATAAATGCACAGAGATTCCACCATTGTAATATATCCCCAAGGTGCTGGACCATTTCTACAGCACATTCAGTCAATTGCTTGTAGGCACACACCTCAACAGGCTGGATAGAGCAAGAATGCATAGCATTTGGCCCATAAACCTTGTGTGTGCATCATCCATCCTGTATTCCTCTGGTAAATCACTGTAATAATTTGAGGAGGTATGTCAGCAGGTACTGAAACAGTACATGACAGTGTCAAATGGCATGTATGACAGATGTCTGCTACAATCAGCTCTGTAACCCATGCAACCCATACATTAATGAGAAAAATTGTCACAATTATTGTATGGCCCATTGTCCCCTCAGTTTTATAGGCTATTTCCAGATATCGTGCACCAACACATTGACAGGTATGGCTGTAGCACAAAACAAGTAGGACTGGAGTACAACAATCCCTGGAATGGAGTCCCACATATACTATAGAAGGACCCACTGGACAAGCTTATACACTTAGAGAAATGTCAGTAGGATCTAGGAATCAACAGGCCTTCCCCACCCCGTGCACTTTCCATTGCCCCACCTTAGCAGTCCTGAAGATGTCTCTTACCATAGCAGTCACTTTGGTTAGGCCTAGCCCCATAAGCTATGTGGCGCATGTGATAACTGCATAACAAGATAGTACAAATAGCTACTTAGGTAGGAGGTCTATTCTCAATCCTGGCAAATGTAAAAGTGTGTGTGTATGTGTGTGTGTGTGTGTGTGTGTGTGTGTGTGTGTGTGTGTGTGTGTGTGTGTGTGTGTGTGTGTGTGTGTGTGTTCACAGCTAAAAGCTTTTGGGTCCCTTCAAACCCAGTACACCTCCTCCCCACCACTTAGCAGCCCTGCAGATCTGTGTGTGTGTGTGTGTGTGTGTGTGTGTGTGTGTTCCCAGCTAAAAGCTTTTGGGTCAACTCAAACCCAGTACACCTCCCCTTTCCCCACTTTACCAGTCTTGCAGATATCAGTCATCTTATAAGTGCCTTCTGTCAGGCCCCTACCCCATAAGTTCTGTGGCATGTGTGATAACTGCATGACAAGATAGTACAAATAACTAGTTAGGTAGGAGATTGAATCTCAGTCCTGGCAAATGTAAAACTGTGTGTGTTCACAACTAAAAGCTTTTGGGTCCATTCAAACTCAGTACACCTCCCATTTCCCCACTTTAGCAGTCCTGCAGGTATCAGACATGTTAAAAGTGCCTTCTGTCAGACCTCAGCCCCATAAGCTCTGTGGCATGTGCAATAACTGCATAACACAATAGTACAAATAACTAGTTAGGTAGGTGTTTTAATCTCAGTCATGGTAAATGTAGAAGTGTGTGTGACAGTTGTGTGTGCAAGACTGAGGGAGTTGTGTGTTTGTTTATATGTGAGACATTTTTATGCCATTCCCATCCGTGGCACTTCACAGTGCCCCACCTTATCACTCCAGGTGATGTCAGTCCCTTATCAGCAACCATGGCCAGCTGTCAGCCCTGTAAGCTCAGTAGTGCATGTGATAAATGCTTAACATTATAGTACAAATGACTTGGTTGGCAGAGGATCTACTCTTCCTGCAAATGTGTGTGTGTGGGTATGTATGTTTGTAAGTAGTAGTATTGTGATATGTTTCCCGCCCACTGCCCTACTTTATCAGTCCTGCTGATGTCATTACCCATATCAGCACCTTTAGACAACTATCAGCCCAGTAAGCTCTATAGCACATGTGGTAACTGCGTAACACTATGATACACATCACTATTTAGGTAGTCATTACTTAGATAGGGATTCTACTCTCACATCTGGCAAGTGTATGTGTGTCTGTTTGTAGGACAAAGTATTTTGATAGGTTAAACACCCACTGCACTACTTTATCAGGCCTGCTGATGTCATTCCCTTCATAGGTTCACAAGTGTGTAGTAGGTAATGCCCTGGGAGCCTTAACAAGCCTAGCACATAGAAGGGTTCTGCCATTATGCAACCCGATGTTACATCTCAGTGCCTGTATAAGGTATAGCCATTGCAGTGATCCTTCGGTTGAACTGTCTATTACCCATCCGCTCATCATGTTTCTCTGGAACCTGGTCAGCTAGGTGCTCTGCATGACATGTATGGGAAGTGTATTCCAAGGTATGTGCAGCCTCTTGTTGAGGGAGCTGTCCCACCAGCATGTTGTGGTGATTGTGGTACTAAGGTAGAGGTCTCTACAGTGTGTGGTGTGGATGGATTTATATGCAGCATTCCTAAACCAGCTGGGTATGACATGGCTTTGTAGGTCAAGCACAGATAGCTGCTAATTAGGTGATATGACACAGATGGGTCTACTGAGTCTGTCTGTGTAGGATGTGTGTTTAATGCCTAGGAACCCCTTTAAGAGATGCTTCTGCAGCTTCCCCAGCTGTAGCAGGTGTCTAGTGATGTACATGGCAAATGGGCCATACTACTTGAGGAGACGTCTAATGAGGGACTAGTAGACAGAGATAATTATCTCTGTCTTCCTGGGTGCAAAACCCTTAGTAATGCAATGTGCCATATAGAAAGACTTCCTGACCACAGTGGCAATGTGGTGCTTGAAGAAGAAGTTGCTGCCAACCTGTGTCCCCAGATCTATTATAATGCATACAGTGTTCATTGGACTCCCATCAGTGTGGTACTTACTGGGAATTGAGTGATTGACCAAGGCGGATGATGATGCATATTGTAGTGCCAAGCTTCTGGGCATGGTTTCCGTAACATTCAGTGGTCTCAGTGAGGCCTTTCTATGGGATGTGTGCATCACTTATGGAGTCAATGATATCTCCCAGCTTGGAGTCCTCTGTGAATTTGGTCAGCCAGAGTTCCTCTGTGCTGGGCTGGACTCCGGAAAAGTAGATGCTGGACAGGATACTATGCCATACTGATCCCTGTTGGACTCTACTTGTGACTGCTTGCAAGTCTGACCTAGAGTTTGCCACAGTCATACTTGTGTGTTCTGTGAACCAATTTGCAAAACAAACAATGATATATGGGTTGATGCCTAGTTTGTGGGGTTTATCAATAATCCCTCACTGAGGGATGGTAACACAAGCTTTAGACAGATTTGTGTAAGCTGTATGCAGTGCCTTATTGTCATACACAGCACTGGTGACTCAGTCAAAGACATCAACCAGGTTGAGCAGGCATGATATGCCATTTACAAAGCCAAACTGTGTGGGTCCAGAATTAGGAGATCACCCACATCATGGTCATTCAGGTTCCTGATGATGCAGTCTATACCCCTACATAGTAGTCTTGTTAGGCTAAGTGGCCAATAATCCCCAGGGTCTGTAGATGCTACCCCTTTATGGAGAGGGATGACTGTAGCAGTGTGCCATGTTTGAGGGACAAAGCCTGAGGTGAGGCTGTGACTGACCAGGGCACACAGATTTTCTCCAAGGTTACCTTGTATGTCATGTAGAACACAGCCATAGATATTTATTTATGTATTTAACATTTGTTAACCGGGAAAGTCCAACTTGGCACAAAGCCAGTTTCAGCAGAGGCCCAGGGAGAAAGGCTCCAGATGTATGTCTTTGTAATATGGATATGTTGGTGTCCCATGGATGCTGTATTCTTGCCTGTGGACAATGCAAGCCTAACCTAATCTGCAGTACTGCTGGGTGCCTGCCATTCATCTGCCAATGAGATTGTACACTTGTGGGGGGAGAGAGGGGTAAAGCTGGTACTGAATGTGTTGCCAAGACTGTGTCCAATTTCTGTTGTCTCAGGTATTAGCATTGTGCAGTAACTCACATCACTTGTGTTTAATGCTGTGGAGGTTGTTGATGTAATTATCAAAGGCTTTTGTGATTGTCAGCAGTGTCTGCTGCATGTCTGCTTTCATAGATGCCTGTAGGGGATACCATGAGGGATCCCATGTTGTGTTTGAGGCTAATAAGGGAGTTCGACAGTCATGGGACACCACCTTTCTTTGCAACAGTGTCCTCCTTCTGTTGTACACTGCAGGGGACCATCACATTGTCTTCCAGTGTTTGGAGGACAGTGTCTGGGTTCTGTTGGCTAAGGCTAGTACCATGCATTCATGTACCTGTTTGGGCAGTGCATACGTGTATGATTCAACAGTCATACAGCTATTTCCCATTGCCATGGGTGCAGTGAAGTCATCCACACCAGGTTTTAAGGCTGCAAAGGCAGCTTTGGAGAGGTTTTGCATGTTGGTTACCTTTGTGGGGGGTGTGGCTGACATGTTGAGTTCCATGTTGATTACAGCCTACACAGATCTCACCAGGTAGGAAATGACAGCTGTGGATGAGCAACAGTCCCATATTTAAGTAGTTAACACAGGTCAAGGTTGTTGCATCCTGTACCAGAGGTCAGTATGAGCTGGTCCAGGACATTGGAAATGATGAATCCCTGGAAGTGTTGGGCCACTGAACTGGTGCTTGGCTACTTTCCCCAGGTGGTGGACGGGTAGCTGAAGTCTCATACTATGTCAGTGTTGGGTTGGACTTTCATAGATGGCAGGGTGTTGAGGAATGTGCATTGACAGTCTAGGGACATAGATGTGGATCCATAGCAGGCTATGAACTGGATTGCACTATTACCCCAAGGCAGTTGTACCAGAAGTATCTCCAATGCATTATGCTGGGATAATAGTCTGGAGGTGTTCCTATCCATAATGAATATGGAGACAACACCACCTGTGGAGGTGTGGTGTTGTCCATGTTTGGGAGCTGACAGCTGTGGAATGTGTTATAGCATGAGACAGCAGGGCTGCTGTCTGCTGCTGGGAACCACCTCTCCATTACAACAGAAATGTTAATGTCCTCCACTCTGAGTGCTTTGAGTGACTGCATCCTGACAGTTAAATGTCTACTGTTGAGCAGTATGACCCTCAGACCACATACATGTCTAGCTGTTATGGTGGCAATTACATTAGGAACACTGCCTAATAAGGCATTATATGGGTGGCAAGACACTTAGCCAGTACCTGGAAACCCAGTGCTGACAGATGTAGGACATCTGTGGCAAGTCATTGAGCTGTGCCAATCATGTCATCCCAAGCTGACAGATACTGGATCCCCTGAGAATGACACAACACATGTAAGCCAATGTTGCAGTCAATCATCTGTTGATAGTACTGCAGCATCATTCTGGGTGATGGTGGTATATTGCTCAGGGCTACTGTCACACCTGCCTGGACCACATAATCAGAGAGCAACCATGTATCTTCTCATGTAGTCCAGGGAGGTGTGTCCCAGGTCATTCACATCCACATGGATACAGAGTGATACTTGTAGTTGATGTGGAGTGCCATGACTGGCTGCATCATGTGTTGGATGCTGACATGTGATAGATATCTGGCTGCTACCTGCTCCATATTCAACTTAGTGAGTGGTATATGTGTATGCCTCGGTATTGATCTACCCATGATCACTGTATTGTGCAAGGTGGTTAGCCTTAGGAGCTTAGGTTGAGGGGCACACTGTGTAGGTTAAATATGTGCCCCTTGGCATGTGCCATGTCATGGTGTCTGAGTGGGTGTCTGTCTTGCTGGTCTGTGCTGTCTGGGTAAATGTCCATTGAGTGCCTCTGTGAAGGTGGGTGTTTGGCATTTTGCTGTATGTCATGGCTGTCAAAGTGGGTGTCATGGTGAGCTATGTGTTCCACATGGTGTGGTGCAGGTGTTGATCTTATCCTTTTGACCTGCTAGCCCCGTCTTTGCTGGAGATATGTCCACATTGGGTGATATAGGGGTAACTCTCACAGGTCTGAGTGTTTGGAGTTTAGAAGGGAGGGTTGTCTGTGTATATGAGGCAGTTGCAACAATGCCTCAGAATGGACAAGTGCACCAGGTTAATGGGTGAAATCACAGAAAACTGCCCTTTAATTATGCCAGGAGGGGTGGACATAACTAGTAAGTACTGGGGCTACTCCTGTGATGAACGAGTACTGCTGATGGCTCCCAGGTGTGCCACACTTATTGACACAATAACTTTGTGAAGTGACAAGCCATAATGCTATTTGACGTGTAAGACAGAAAGAACTAGCATGATGTAAAGGTGGAACTGAAGGCAGACGTTCTGCCACATATAATACTACACTTCAGCTGTGCAGTTATCAGCAGCTTTGGCCATGTGAAAGTTCAGTAAGCTCTGTAGCATGTGCCATAACTGCGTGACACTGTAGTAAACATAACTAGATAGGGAGAAGTTATAATACCAATACTGGCAAGTGTGTGTGTGTGTGTGTGTGTGTGTGTGTGTGTGTGTGTGTGTGTGTGTGTGTGTGTGTGTGTGTGTGTGTGTGTGAATCATGTACTGTCTGGCTTATACCATTTTTGACTTGTGTACTACCTTTCAGACTTCCCCTTGCCCCAATCTAGTAGTCCTGTTGATGTCATCCACCTTAGAAGTACCTTTGGATTCAATGAAAGTATCAAGTCTGTGGCACATCTGATAACTGCTTAGCACTATAGTCAAAATAACTAAATAGACAGGAGTTCAAATCTCCTTACTGGTAACTGTTTGGATATGTGTGTGTGTGTGTGTGTGTTTGTGTGCTGTTGTGGGTTACACCATTTTTGACCTGTGTACTACCCTTTACACTTCCCCTTATTCCAATTTAGTAGTCCTGTTGATGTCATCCAACTTAGAAGAACCTTTGGACTAAATGAAACTTATAAGCTCTGTGCTGCATCTGATAACTGTGTAGTCCTATAGTAGAAATAACTAGATAGGTAAAAGTTCAAATCTTCCTACTGGCAACTGTTTGGATGTGTGTGTTAGTGTGAGGATCATGTAGTGTGGGTTGCACCATTTTTAACCTGTATACTACCCTTTACACTTCCCCTCACTCCAATTTAGTAGTCCTGTTGATGTCATCCACCTTAAAAGTACCTTTGGAGTAGGTGGAAATGTATAAGCTCTGTGGCATCTGATAACTGTGTAGCACTATAGTAAAACTAACTAGATAGGAAGGCGTTCTAATCTCCCTAGTGGCAACTGTTTGGATGTGTGTGTGTGTTTCTGTGAGAATCATGTAGTGTGTGGGTTACACCATTTTTGACCTGTGTACTAACCTTTACATTTCGCCTCACTGCAATTTAGTAGTCCTGTTGATATCATCCACCTTAGAAGTACTTTTGGACTAAGGGAAAATGCATAAGCTCTGTGGCATGTCTGATAACTTTGTAACACTATAGTAGAAATAGCTAGATAGGCAGGAGTTCTACTCTCCATACTAGTAACTGTTTGGATGTGTGTGTGTGTGTGTGTGTGTGTGTGTGTGTGTGTGTGTGTGTGTGTGTGTGTGTGTGTGTGTGTGTGTGTGTGTGTGTGTCATGTAGTTTGTGGGTTACACCATTTTTGACCTGTGTGCTACCCTTCACTTCCCTTCACTCCAATTTAGTAGTCCTTTTGATGTCATCCACCTTAGAAGTACCTTTGGAATAGGTGGAAATGTATAAGCTTTGTGGTGTGTTGGATAACTGTGTAGCACTATAGCTGAAATTACTAGATAGGCAGGAGTTCTAATTCCAATACTGGCAACTGTTTGTTTGTGTGATGATTTATATTTTGTGAAGCTTATACCATTTTGATGTGTGTACCATACAGGGCTGGTGACCACCTCCCACTGCCATTACTTTATATAGTGTGGTAACAGCATCTGCCTTACATGCAGCAAGTTAAACCATTGTACAGTCCTCTGTACAGATATGTCTGGAATATCCAGATGTTTGCAACCTATATATGATTGGAAGTGGTCTGTGTGCCTTAACAATGCCCATGTGTGTGATACTGTAGCCAGATAGGCCACAGTGAGTGTACTGACACTTATGGCAGCATGAGGTATCATACCTGACTGAAACATCATGCTGATACGATGTCTGCCACCCTCACAGGTGGCCAGCCTTGTAGGTGCAATACATGAGTCCAGATGCTTGGTTTTACAAGTGAACTGTTCATGTTATGGGTCACATTAAAGGCTGGAAGAGGTGTGAACTGACATATCGTGGTCCTAATTTGTATGTAACAGGAACACCTTGCATCTTAACAATTTATATACACTGTATACCACTAATGTGTCACATATGTCCCTACCTTAGGCTGTTTGTCCAGCCCATCTTGCTGGCTTCTGTCCAGATGTCTTGGAACTAACAAGTTGTTAGGTATACTACGGGAATGTTGAATTCACATCAGAAAGGCCCCAGTGCTGACCACTGTGATGCAGTGCAGTTAACCCCACCACAAGTGAACATGCACATAAAGCAATGTAGCTATTACATAAATCAATATAGCCATTACTGATAGCTGTGTGCATGGTAAATTGCATGCCCTTCACATGCCTGGGGTATTGCCAGGCAACAACAGAAAAAATGTCATACTCACCAGCTTCAGGCTGCTGTCCCATATGCAGACCAGAGGGTCCTATGTAGTTGTGAGAGGGAGCTATTGTTAGCAGACTCACATGTGGCCTTGGTACCTGATGGATACAGCATGTCTGCACATTTACAGTACTAACCTCAGTAATACACAATGTTCTGTCTTCACCATAGATGTGCACCTATGTGCATTAGAAAACCCCATCTACAACTGCAGTCAGACCTGACACATGGATGTAGACACAATGCAGGTAAATGTATGTCTGATACATTATTGTACTAATCCCCACTGGGCCATTACCTGCACGCTCCCTGTCCATTATGTGGGTGCCACCCTCCTCCAGGATGTTGGCCTTTGTACCCTGGTGTTGTACTGGGGTGTGTTCCCCAAGGTTGGCAGGGGCTCATATGCTACACAACTTTATTGTGTGATGGATGACAAAGAGAAATTTGTATGACGTGGTGATGACTGTACCCAAGGGTGACAGAGGGGTCATTGTAGCAGATGTCAATGGGCATGTTGGTGAAGGGAGAAGAGGGTCTGTGGAAGTGATGGGTAGGCATGGTGTTAAAAGGAATGCAGATGGTGAGATATTAGTGGGATTTGCAAAACAGATGGACATGGCTGTGGTGAATATGTACTATAACATGAGGGAGGAGCATAGGGTGAGTTACAGGACTGTAGTAAGATGCACACAGATGGAAAATATCCAATGTAGGAGAGCCAGTTTGAAGGAGATTGAAGGGGAAAATGTATTTAGGCAGCATAGAATGTTGGTCTGCAGGATGATGATGGTGATCAAGAAGAGGGGGGTGTGAGTTCAGCAGCAAGGATCACATGGTGTGAATTGGAAAAGGGTAATTGTGAGATGGAGTCCAAGGAAGAATTAAGACAGACACTGAGTGGCACTGCCAATTTACCACATATCTGGTGAAGTACAGCAGAGCTACTAAGGGAGATGGCTAGAAAGGTGCTTAGTGTGACATGTGGATGGAGGAAGTAGTACAAGAAGACCTGGTGGTGGACTGAGGAAGTACAAGACAGTATACAGAGAAAGAGGATGGGGAAGGAGTGGGACTGTCATAGAGATGAGGAAAGTAGACAGGAGTGTGAGGAGATGAGGTGCATGGCAATGAGAGATGTGGCAAAGGCTAAGGATGAGGCATATGAAGAGTTGTATGACAGTTTGTGAAATACTGGATGGTTGTATTTCTCTTTGCCATGTTTTGCCATTTTAGTTGTTTTGCTAAGAGGTTGTTGTATGACTGGCCATTGTGTATGGCCTATCATGATGTTGTAGCAGTGTACTGTTCACTTACTTATTTGGAGTGTGTGTGGGGGAGATGTGAGTGTTATGGGTCCTTTATATCCAACTGTGCATGCTGCTCCAGTTATGTGTGGTCTGTCAGCAGCATATGTTTGTATGAGCATTTTGAGACATGTACGCAGATATATTCTGAGACGTGTATGCATATATATATATATATATATATATATATATATATATATATATATATATATATATATACACCAGTATTTATTGGTAATATGTCTATATATTGTTATACTCATATATGTATCTCCATACATATATATCTATCTCTCTCTCTATGTATATGTTTCTTTTCATATATATACTATCCTGAAACCTGAAAAAAAAAAACTGCAAATGCAAATGCAAAAAAAAAAACAAAAAAAAAAAAATGCAAAAAAAAAAAATCAAACTAAAAAAATACTAAAACAATAAAATAACAACACCATAAGACCACTACTGACCTAACTGACAACTAAGGTCCTAAGGTCTAACACTCACTCACCTGATAAGGACACCTCACCTAACCCTACCTAACCCTAACCCCTCCCTAACCTATAATAATATTTGTCACTATTGCATACATACCTAACCATGCCTATAAAACCGCCCCTAATAACTCTAAAAAAAAATAAACTGCACACTTATCTGGACCCTGGACCTAACCCCAGAACTAACACCACAGGGCTAAATATAGCAAAGCCACAATGAGTATGTTTATTTTGTTTTTTTTTTTTTTTTGGGATTTTTTCTTTTTTTTTTTTTTTTTTTTTTTTTTCATTTTTCAGTCTATAGTTTCAGGATTTTTACTTTCAGTCAGGCTTCAGTTCAGGAACCATATATATATATATATATATATATATATATATATATATATATATATATATATATATATATATATTTGTAGATGCCAATCCTTCCTAATTGCACAGTGTCTCTTCCCTATTGTAAACTGGCTGTAAAGTTGGGTATGTTTGAGAAAACATCCTAACACCATACATTTGATATGGCTTACTGGTAAATTGCTCTGACTATGGTGTGCAGGGTCTTGGGTTCATGACCTGCAAGGGTTGTTTATTTTGTTGCTAGGTAGAGCAAGAACTGTTGGATATAGTGTGATTAAGGCAGTTTTTTTGAGGGCTTTATCTCCACACACGCTGCATATTGCCTTACTGTACAAGGGCTGGTGATGTTGACTACAGTACAGGAGCCATGAAACAGTCATCACCTTACAGTCTGTGTTGCGTGCAATAAAGGTGTGTCACTGTAGTAGCAACAACTGCATAGCCAGGGGTTCTAATCTATGGAAGCCCAAATCTGTGGAACATTTCTGTGTCAGTACAGTATCCTGTGTTTGAGTGAGTACTATGACAACTTGGAGGGTGGCTCTCACATTTTAGACAGTGGCACTCCCACTACATGTCCCAAGGTCCACTGTATGTTGTCTGCTGTCTCCATCAACCTCACAATTATCTGACAACAATCTTCAGCCCCCTACACCACCACAACTATTTATACAAACTCCAGTGGGGAACAGGAGATATACCCTGCCACTATTATTTTCAGTGAAATGAAATTTGGTGGACTGATTATTAAGTGATTTGAGGTTTTGGCAATTTGGTCTTGGTGGAATTACATTTACAAAAATGAGCTCTCTGCAGAGGGAAGTACATCCATGTGAACAGTATTGTGTGTGTTGCATCAATACAAAAGCCTCTGTGTATGTGTGTGTGTTATTCACAAACTTTTGGTGTGTTCCACCTAGTACACTTACCATTGTCCACTGTACAAAAGCCACTTACATCAGTCACCATGCAGTTACCTGTATACACTCCTTAGACCTATCAGCCATGTGGCACATGCAGTAACTGTTATACAGACCTGTTACTTGTGTTCACCTGTACCTGGATATAACACAGTCAATGTGTTACCACACTGCCACATCCCTTGTAGCAAAGGACAGCAGGCCAACATCCTCCTGACATGCAGACACATAGAACAAAAACAAAATACATTATGGAGACCATATTCAGTCAGTGTTAATAACAGCAATAATGAATCATGGCTGGACAGCTACACACCATGACATGTAACCATTAAACATGCCAGCTGACACTTTAAACAGCATTACATTGCTAAACTGTAGTACATTCATCCTGTGCATCAGACCCATACTAGCATGTCCCTGCATCGATGGTATGGATGACAGGGATGTGACACAGGTATCATCATGTGCACAGGGTGTGGTGTTGGTTTGCCAGAGGCCTAGGCTGAGCCATTTGGTTGACATCATTTGTGTGGGTTAGGGGTTGTTTATTAAATGGGCTCTGCAGAGGTGGTGTGTGTATGTATTGAGGTTCCCTAGCTGTGATGGTGATGTGTGTGTGTGTATATGAATGCACACAGTTTTGCCATGTGGCTACCCTATACAGGGGTATGTTGAACAGCTGTAGACCGTATATGGCAGGGTGTACAGTTCACTGTGTCTGGCCACGGACATGGGAACTGGGCCTGCCAGGGGTTACATAGGCACCGTCAGGCAGAAGGCCACATATGGTTCTCTCCCCTGATGATGACAATTGTTTGTTGGATCTGTGTCCCTGTTGGGAATGGCCAGGACCACATGCCCATGGCCTGCTGTGCCATGGTGTGGACAGCACCCCCCTGCAATAGAGCTGCTGGTACTGCCACTACGGGAGCAGGAGTGAGATGTTGCATGGCCATGTAGACCTTCAGCTGTTCGTGGTGCTGTCCCACATCCTTGTGGCCAATGCCCTACTCCCACCACATGCTCTAGCGCAGACATCCATTGGTCAAGGATTGCCACCATGTCACCCAACTGTTTATCCATGACCTCCACATAATAACGATGGGCAGCTGAAAGATCACTGATATTGCCATGTACAGCAGGTAGAGTAGCCCTCTGGAGCCTCAGACCATCTCTAGTGTAACATTCCATACATGCCTTTGCCTCCATGATGGTCTGAAACATGCATCTGGTGACACCTGTTGTGACACTTATGGCAGGGGCATGATAGGCAGCTCTCTTCCTATGAGCACCCCTGTCCATCTGCTTGTGTGGGGCCTCACCTGTTATCCAGCTATGGCTGGTGTCTACAGACACACTTGCCATAGTCACCAAGCCTTCCCATCCCATGCCACCGCCCACCAACTGTCCCTCATCTGTGGCCACTGGTGATAGGGTATGTGTGGGCATTGTGGCTGTGTGCAGGGATTGGGTGGAAATAAGTGGGATGCTAACCAGTGGCACAAACTCAGCCACTAAAAACCCTGCCTGTGCCTTAATATGCCTATTATCATTGTCAGAGTTTGCAGAGACACTGACATCAGTTTCCCCGTGGGAGGGACCCTGACCCACATCGCCACCTGTGAGGGGAAGACAATATATGTAAATTAATACCTGTAAATTATGGTTTACTTCTACACACACACACACACACACACACACACACACACACACACACACACACACACACACACACTTACAGGTGCGGTGGCATAAAGAGATTACACAGACCTCACATTACCCAATAGTTGACATGCATGACAGATGGTACTCAACATCATGCATTGCAGTCATTCTTAATCCCTGTTGCTAATAATATACATATCTGGGATGCATGAGTCGTGTTAGTAGGTGATGTCCCTTCCCCTGGAAAACACTGAACCCATGTACACATTATTGTTGTGTACCTGTAGAGCACACTGGCATCTACTGTAGACCATACCTCACAACTGTACAAATCATTGCTGAATGCATAATTGTCTGGGAGTTATGCTTGGTCTGTTCTTCACAACCCCTATGTGTTTGTCTGACACATAACTGGGATGATATCAGGACTTATATCACTAATTAATGACTAACATTTGATTTGCAGATCTCGTCATCAGCAATGCATGTATGTGCAATAAAATCCAGTTACACCAATGACCTTCAAAGCTTAATGTGGATATGAGGAGTGTACACACACCTGTTGCATACCAGCCTCTTCTACGATATCAAATGGGGCCACAGTACTGCATTTGAAAACATTACACACACACCTGATATGTGACATATGACCTGCGCATTCCTATCAAGAATCAAACAAGTGTGTTAGTTGTGAGGATACTGAATGAGATACGTACAATATGGGGGTTGCATAACTGTGAACACCCTCAAACCAATGGTTTGTTAAAGCACCTGTTAAGTGAATTACAGCAGACACTATTCCTGGTAAGGGGTATACTAGCACGGCACATCTTGACTTGGCATTATTTGGTCTGTCTTCCCTACAAAGGTCCCCCGACTCTGCCAGATTGAAAGGTCAACTCATGTGCACAGCTCTTGGAGGTCACACAGGGGCTTTACTATTGCTGTTCAGTCTGGGTTATGTCTGGGCCAATTCATAACCTTGAATATGTTCAGATACAGACATTCTTAGCTAGCTTTGGATGTATGCTTCAGTTCACTGTTGTGTTTGAAGCTACAATCCCTCCCCACACTCAGCCTTATTGCAGATGCTTGACAACTGTGGGCCTCACATCACTGTTATTTTGCAGTGTTCAGAATCTCCTCCACCATGTCTACAGGCCTAGTTCCTGCTAATGAACAGCAACCCTAAGGGTGTACACTGGCAGCAGCAAGCTTCACGTTCAGGATGGTGGCCCTGTGGTGAAGTGAAGTGTTGTTTGTGCACCACACATATCTCTATGAATACTGTCTGTAGGTTTGAACCTTGGTGTCATAACACCATTACACATTGCAACACATGCCTTTGGGAGACTTGATGTTATTCTTTTCTTACCTGTACACAGCCCTGGATGGTGTTTCTTGTGGAGAAAATCTTCCGCCTACTTACCCTACCCCATAGGCCACACTTATGCAGAATCCAGGAGATTGTTGCCACTGGTACTACACAGGCAGTATTTGCTAGACATTCCTGCAACTCCCTCAGTGTTGCTGCATGTCTTCTGGCATCCTCCCTGACCAGTTTCTACATGTCTTGTCATCTGTTTTGGATGGGCATTTGGTTCTTTTCAACATCACTGTTGTCCCATATTTAATACATCTCTAGATCACTGTCTGCATTGTTTTCCATGATATATGCAATGGTGAGGTAATGTTTTATTCCCTACTCCTGACTGCTATATTTCAGATGTGAGTGTTGAGGAGGCAGACCACATCTTAAACCACCAAGCACGTTTTTTATTTAATAAACAATAAAATATATAAGCGCTTTCATCTCAATATTCCAAAATTACAAAGACTTTATCAGATACAAATTTTAAAACACCCCAGTTTGTTTTAAACCCTGTAAGGATGACATCATATCCTGAAACAGACTTAAAAAGTTTAAAGCAACAGTATGTCCTAAAACAAAGTCAGATAGCAGCAGTATTCAAGTTCAAAAATATATTTTATTTGTTTATCTTTTATTAGCACATTTACTGGAGTAATAGAATGCTATATTTAATTATATTATATTAAATGGATTGGTTTTATTATATATTTTTTAAATATCCATGATATATAATATATTTTGAACGTGAATATTGTTTATTAAATAAAAAAAGTGCTTGGTGGTTTTAAGAAGTGGTCTGCCTCCTCTACACTCATTTTTGTTGATTTATTCATTGAATTGGTTTTGAATTTTTTCATATTTCAAATATGGGATTCTTTTGATGCTTTGTAAGATGTGTGCAAGCCATGGCTGCTTCTGTTGCAGGCAACTGAGAAATTGTCATGAACATACTTTTCGGACAGCAGACCATTACTTGGTGTGACATTAAAGCCCTGTACTTGATGGCAGGTGTGTATTCTAGTAGAGTGAATGCTGTCAGTACATCACAAGCTGCCTCCACAGTATGTAATTTTGACTGTGTGCACACATATGCATCCAGTGTTTTGTAAGGTGTGTATACCCCATATTTGTTGCACTAACATATACTGCTATTTTACACATTAATTGTTAATGTTAGGATCACATTACAGGTTGTAAAAGGTGTGGAATGTATTATTGTGGTCTGTCGTATATATCAGGAACAGTTGCTATCTTAATAGGTGTGTGTATACTGTTGTATCCACTGTGTAATGGTAATGTTTCATGCATGTCCCTACTGTAGCCCATTTATCCCACCATTGTCTTTGTCTCTGTCCACACATCTTGTACTGGCAGATTGTGAGGTATACTGCAGGAATCTTGCATACCCCTCAGATATGACACCATGGTGACCACTGTGATGTAGTGCAGTTAACATCAACAAAACTGAACATGTACGTCATGTATTATGGGTAGGTGTGATAAATAAGTGCATGGCAAATAGCATGGACTTAATATGGCTGATGTATCGGCAAACCTCAACAAAACAATTCCATACTCACCAGCTACAGGCTGCTGTCCCAGTTGTATACCAGTGGGACCTAAATAGTTGTGGAAGACCAGTAATGTCAGTAGCCACTGATATGGCCTTGGTACAGGGTGAAAGCAACATTTCAGCATATTAACAGTACATCCCCCAATACTACAAAATATGTTGGCCATCACCATAGTTGTCCACGTCTGTGCATTACTAAACACCAGCAAGACCTACTATCTCATCTGACATATGCATGTAGATAGTATACAGATAGAAATGAATAAGCAACAGTGTTCTCGTAATGTGCATTGGGACCTTACCTGCACGCTCCTCATCCTGTATGTGGGGGCATCCCACCTCCACAGTTCTTTCCTCAGCTTCATGGCTTGTGCATTGGGTGGGTGCCGTAAGGTTGGCGAGGAGCTCCTTGGTGGGTGTCAGTGGGGGCTGGATGGCTGGGCCCCCATCTGTGGCTAGCCGGTCCCTTGCTACAGCAGCAGCCCATTGATGGGCATGGCGGGTGAGGTCTGTGGACCGATGCCGCACTTGCTCATAAGTTCTGCTGTGCAAGCTGGCATCATTTAACCTGTGGACCAGATCGTTCCACAGGGCAGTCTTCTCCTGCACATCTTGTGCTCTCTGTCCAAATAACAGGACATAATGTTCGATCACATATTGAGTGATGATGTCAGTTTCCCCAACAGAGAATGCCGGTAGGTGAGCCTTCTACATGTTACCTGGAAGACATAAACATGGAAAAAGGTCACAGGACCTCACACATTTGTCAAATTACACATCAACAGTGGGTATTACTTGCAAATAATCCAAACTACACCATAACCCTCCAATCTATCATGGCTATAGCAGCTTGCATTGCACTCCTGGCCCTGAGCTATCATATTCCCCACAATGTTGGACACTTAATTGCATAATCCTCTATTTTCCATTCATTTCTGTGTAGATGGATGACAGTAGCCATCTTCCATGTGGATGGTGTGTGGATGGTGGCAGGTCTGTGTTTGACTGTGGTGTGTGATGGAGCTGTGAGCACATTTCTGAGTTCATGTAGGAGGCAGACAGTGATGTTATTATGCCCCATGGAGATTTGCTGTTGTTGCCATCAGTAGGCAATATGTACATGCTCACTATTGCTGAGGGGAGGAGTGTGGTTGATGTGCATATCCCCCTATACAATTGGGGTGGATAGGGTGGCAATGTTGCCACCTAACACATCTGTTGCAGGTTGCCTATATCCATGGCATGTGTATATGAGGTGCGCTTTACCCCCATTACAGGGTGAATTGTGTTGTTGCCTCTGAGACTGACAACATATGTGGAGACACTATTGCAATTGTCCTTGGTGGTGTGGATATGTTTGATTTGTAGTCATAGTCAGCCTTACAGGAAGTTATCTGTGAATGCACATGCTTGCTCAGATAGAGGTGGACTTGCTTCCAAGTTGTTGCCTGCACCTATGTGACCCTATACAGCCAATATAGCAGCCTATGATGTGGTTTGTGTATTGCTGATGTCCACCAAAGGGGATTACTCTACCTTGGTGGAGGCTGGTTATACAGGTCAGGTACTGCTGAGACCGTATAGCTACAGTGGATATAAAGTGTACACACCCCTGTTACAATGCCTGGTATTTGTGCAATTGAAACATGACACCACAATAACTCATTTCAAAATATTTCCACCTTTAATATGACCTATAGCCTGTACAATTCAATTGAAAACATAACAATCTGGTCTGTGAAAACATATGGAAACAACAATCAGTACAATAAGCCAGTTGAATGAGTGCGCACACCCTTAAATTGATATGTTGTGTATGCACCTCTTGAGATGGTTACAGCATTCATTCATCTTGGTTTGGACTCTAACATCATGGCACATCTTCATTTGGCAATAGTTGCTCACCTTCATAGAAACATCTTTGTTTTTCAATGGAATTGTATAAGTTAGGGGTCACATTCAAGATGAGAAACATTATGAAATGATTTTTTGTGGTCTCATTGTCATACAGCACACATATCTGGTATTCAAACAGGGGTGTGTACACTTGTGATATCCACTGTATATAGGTGTTGATATAGCTGTTAGTGGTAGGCATGGACAGAGGGAAATAACACAGTTGGACACTTCCCCAATTACTACCTGATAATCATGCCTACTCTAGTACCCATATCAGTGTCAGAGCAATGCAACAACCAGTAGCTGTACACATTTATGTCTGTTGTATGCACTGACACTGATATTACACACATGTGCAACATGCACAACCTATGTACCTGACATCTTGAAACCCATGTTATTAGTTTTGTGCCTTCCAGCTTAACATACGCATACATACATGTGCTCGGGGATACCTGGTATGCATTTCTGTTCTATGTTAGTATGGCATTCTGTATTAACAGTCTTGCTGCTCAATCATACTTCTCAACCTGTTATAGCAGGACGTCTGGACAATGGCACACATAAATGGGTGACAAAAGGGATGTCAATATTGATGCTGTAGTAATATAGCTGCACCATACATTAGTAAGTTGATTGAACAGTAGGTTTTGACATCACTGTGATAACCTGGAAGATGTCCAACAGTCATAAGTAAACTATTATGTTATATTGTCATTGCTCACAGACTTGCCAATGGTTTGGCTGACATAACACAGCTATATGTGCATGTGACTACAGATATCAGTCACAAATGTGCTTATTGTCCAGCAGAACACTGTGCAGTTGAATGCCATTAATTCAATATATCACATGCAGGTCAATACACATGTCAGCAACAGTACTTTACAATGCACAGGCCCTATATAGATCTTGTAGATTTACAAGACAAACGTGTATCATACTCATATTCACAGGTGACATATGGATATGAACAACATCCCATTAACTGGCCTAGCAGAAGCACAGTCACAACTGTTTGACAGACACCCCAGTGGTTTTCATATGTGAGCTGTCCTTTCCCAGGGTGAGTCAGGCTCCTGAGCCACATGTGATCCTACCTCGCAACCTCTTAGACCATCACATTGGGACAAAGCCTAAAATGATGAGGGGATAAATAGGGACAGACTTTAAATATTCCTGTTACAAACTTAGGAAGTTTGAAGAATAATACCGTTTGCATTACCGTGAATATTCTTAAGGATGTAGAGTAGAGAAAACATTCATGTGTTTGTCATTACTTGATTACTTCACTCCTCAGCTAAAATGTGCAGATTTCAGGAGGAACAAACAAAAAACTATGATGTGAAAATCTGGGCATTCTGTGAAGATCTTTACAGTTGAGAGGTATGGCTGTGATCTCTCCCACTGCAGAGAGGGCCAGATGTTATGGCCATAGCAGCTGTTCAGCAGGACATTAGTACAGCAAGTCTTGGGACACATATTTCCCATTATTACAGAGCAAGTACTACATTCATTTAGATGCTTACATGTTCCACTTACCTTTTTTTCCTTCTCTTTTCTGTATTTTTGTTTTTATTTGTTCTGTTTTCTTTCTTTATTTATTTCTTTTTCTTTCTTTTTCTCTCTCACCCTCTCTCTCTGTGTACTACAGGGATAGAGCTGGTTTGAAAAGGTGGCAGCATGGCTTTTATAGGTGATTCTCATAACCAAGCGATGCCCTGTGCACCAATTGGTGTTTTGCGCTTAATTGTATGAAAAGCAGCTGTGTAGTTCTTCCAGTAGCCAATGTCATGGCAACACACTCCTATAATTGAGTTCTCCATGCAGGCATTGGCCCTTTCTCTTACCTGTGAGGAAGACATCTTGGAGGTGTGTGAGAAAATACCTCTTACAGCAGGACTTGTGGAGACAAGCCAAATAAATGATGGAGAAGGTTCAAGACTTAGGGACAGAATGTGAATATTGCTGTTATATGTTTGGAATACTGCTAGTTTAACAGAGTTTGCCTGAACATGCTACCTCTGTATGGGTTTCAGTCTGACAAAGTTCTGTCTCTGCATAGCTCTCAACTCTAGGCCTATCCACATATTGGCCACAGGTTAGCCTGTTATGTTTGGTATGTCCCCAGACAGGTGTTGTCCTTGGCAAATCAGTAGCATACTTTGGTGATTGCAATCAGTAAATGCCAACATCCATTTGTTTTTCTGACTTTATAGCCCTCAGAAAAGATATGTTACAACAAACCTTGTAACACCAGCAACTTTCTCAGTGTATACCAGCAATATTTCAAGTATGGCCTTGTATTTGTGTCTCTGTCCAATTATGTCAGGCTTTGTCCAGATGTCATATAGTAGGAGGTTGATAGGTATAATAGTCTATCATTATTTAGTGCTGTCATTCCTGCTGAGGGGAAAGGCTGGAAAACATGGAGTCTGTACATTCAAGAGGATGGTGTACGGAGAATGCTCTTAGATGCCCTTGTAACATATGTTATGTGGGGGACAGTAACGTGTTTTAAAAGTAGGCTGTTAGAACATATGAGACATATTACTGATAAGAAAGAAGACAGTTCTATAGCTGGACATTTGAATAAATCTCCCCATGAGGACAGTAGTGGTTTCCAATGTACTGTTTTGGAATAAGTATGTTCCTCAGTTTGAAGAAACATTCATAAAAGGACAATTGTTATGCACAGAATCAATGTACTAATATTAAATGTGATACTTTATCCCTTAGAGGGTTAAAATAGGAGTGTAATTGGAGGCTGTGTATTTAATTATGTAATTAAGTGTTAATTGCGTCTTATGATTAAGGCAAGTATTTCCTTTAATCTTTTACTCCTTGAAGGCTTTGACCAAGACATCAGAGTATAATAAATATGTGAGTTACTGGCTGGTTATATTTCTCTTTGCTATGTTCAGTCATTTTAGTTGTTTTGCTAAGAGGTTGTTGTATGTCTGGCCGTTGTGTATGGCCTATCATGATTTTGTAGCAGTGTACTGTTCACTTATTTATTTGGACTGTGGGGGGGGCAGATGTGAGTGTCATGGGTCCTTTTGTATCCAACTATGCATGCTGCCCCAGTAATGGGTGGTCTATCAGTAGCATATATTTGTATGGGCATTTTGAGACATGTATGCATATTTTATATATATATATATATATATATATATATATATATATATATACACACATTTACATATACACACACACACACACACACACACACACACACACATGTGTGTGTGTGTGTATATATATATATATATATATATATATATATACATCTCAGTATTTATTGGCAATATATATCTATATATTGTTATACACATATATGTATCTCCATTCATATCTATCTATCTCTCTATGTATATGTTTCATTTGAGATATATATATTTGTAGATATCAATCCTTCCTACTTACGAAGTGTCTCTTCCCTATTGTAAACTGGCTGTAAGAAAGGGTATGCTTGAGAAAACATCCTAAAACAGTGCATCTGAGGTGGCTTACTTGTAAATTGCTTTGGCTATGGTGTGTGGGGTCCTGGGTTCAAGTTCTGCAAAGGCTGTTTATTTTGCTGCTAGGCAGAACAAGAACTGCTTGATACAGAGTGATTAAGGCAGTTTTGAGCAGCTTTAAGTGTTAGCATTTGCATTTAAGCAATGCATAAACCTGCTAAGCATAGCTCAGCCCTGTAACCACTGATCACATTCCAGCCTGATAAAATAGCAGGGTAATGACATCTTTAATGTGTATTTGATTTCCTGTACATAACATGCTTCTGTGTACTGTCATTACAGTAGCAAGGGTTGTGACTACGCTGTATGGGACACCTAGGTATACATAGGTAGTACCACAATCTATTTTCTTTGTATTTGTTTTATACATGGGTAGTATCCCAGGTTATATGCAGTCACACTTGCTTGTTACACCAGCTAGAGTGCACTGGTTGACAAAAGTAATTTAACACATATTGTATCATTATGTTAGTACTTTTAACAGTGATTTTCCAAGTAAAAGTACATTACAGATTGTAGTACTAGAACCATACACCCCTGCATGCAAAGCTGGGACTGTGAGTACTGATGATCTTGTTCTTAGTGTTTGAGCTGTATGTTTTTATGAATCTCCTATTGGATATTGATCTGATATTATGATATTAACTGTAGACTACTATGTTTTTTGGACATGTCATTGAGGACTGCTGTCATGTAGTAATGGGATACCTTTCAGTTTCAGACTTCTATCTTTCAAAACATTCATCCTAATGCATAACCTGTTGGCTATCTACTTTCTTTCTGTCCTCTGTACAGATGTGCAGATGTCAGGTATTCACTGTGTAGGTGCCCACATAGTATTGTGCTGTGGGCCTGGACACTGCTGCTAGTTCCATCATATTTTCTTGCCTGTGTGAGAGACATTACATAGGTGGTGGGATACAGATTTACATACAGTAGGTGGAAATACATCACAGGACAGGACATGTGGAGACAGCCAAACAACATAGGGGGACATATCCCCAGCTTTGTGAACAGATTCTAAGTCATCAGTGCTGTTATCCACATGGTGGATTGATAGAGTGACAGGGTTTGTGTGGACATGCATTTAGTGAGTAACTTCATGACTGACAGTGATATGTCTCTGACATACCTCTCCACTGACATGCTGTCCACAGACTGGCCACATGTTTGCCTGTTATGTTTTGTCTGTTCCCCAGACAGTTGGTGTCCTTGATAAATCAGTCGAGGACTCTGGGGTATGCAGTCAGTAAATACTCACATCTATTGCTTTTACTGATTTCGGTGTATATCACATAATCAAAATCCCAAAACACTGAACACCATAAGCTCAAACTTGGAATGTCGAAATGTGATATAATCGAAAGCTCAGAACAGCAAATTTTTTTCCCAGGGAAAAAAAAAAACTTTGAAACACACACACAACAACACACACACAAAAAAAGTAATCCACACATATACACTTAAAATCCTACTTCTAACCCTACACTAAACTGTACATACACTAATATCTATCCACTTACCTTAACCCAAACCCTAACCCTAAGGTCGGTAACTATCACACACTCACCTTACCCGCTCCCTAACCCTAAGGTTCGTAACTATAACCCTAAGGTCCCTAACTATTGCATACTAAACTACACCTCCCTAAACCCTAGGTCCCCTACTATCAGCACACTCACCTTACCTGCTTCATAAACCTAAGGTCCCTAATCAGACACTCACCTTTACCCGCTTCCCTAACCCTAAGGTCCCTAACTATCGCACACTCACCTTACCCGCTTCCTAACCCTAAGGCCCCTAACCATCACACACTCACCTTACCTGGTCCATAACCCTAAGGTCCCTAACTATCCCATTCCCACTCATAACCAACCCAGTCCACAAGCACTTACCCTAACCCGGTCTGTAACCTTCATGTTATAATATAACCCCCTGATGTCATATTCCTCATAAAGGATATGTTACAACAAACCTAGTAACATCTGCAAGTGTTTCAATGTAGGACAGCAATTTGTCCAATCTACCCCTGTGTTTGTGCCTCTGCCCCTGAATGTTGTCAGGCTTTTTCCAGATGACAATGAGGCTCAGATGTATTTATTATCATTATTTCTTGCCTTCATTCCTGCTACTATCTCAGTGATGACGTAGACTCACAGACATGTCAGGGAAGAGGCCATAGATATGAGTCCAGAACCTGTACATTCTGAGTTGAACTGTACATGAGAGAGGCCTGTGTATATCTGGCCATCGTTAACAGACTGTCATGACTGTGTACACATGTCATGTCTACATGTTATTTGGGCTGTGTATGGAAGTGTTATGGCTGCTTGTTTATCTGACTGTGCATGCTGCTCCAGTTTCTGCTGATCTACTGGCTGTATGTGTTTGTAGGGACCAATGTCAGGATTCAGACTACACTGAGAATTCGGACTGTATGTAGGGCTAGTGTGTGTGGCAAACAGTGATGTATTTGTTCACACAGACCATATATCTACTGTTCACTTGACTTACTGGTATGTGACTGTGGTGATATTGGTTGTGAGTATGCACTTTCACACTGGTGTCTGTTTGTCAGTGCTGTTACATCCTTGTAGTGCCTGATATATTTGCAAATACATGTGTAATTACCCATAGCAAATTCCCTAATTCAATTACTTGTGATAGCTCACTAAATATATGTTTGAGCACACAGCAGGGTATTACTACAGCAACTGTGTTAGCTTATCTATGCCAGGTCAGCCTTGGTCCAGATTCATTGCAGTAAGTGTTTCTGAGCATACCTGTCAACTGACTGGATTGTTTCAGGATGTCCAGGTTTATTGCTCATACTTCTGGTCTGTTTTAAAGATCATTCTCATTTCTCTGGTAAATCACTGTGATGATATGATTGTTGTCAGAAAATAAGGACATACATTTCATTTACCTACCTCACATCCATCAGAATATGTATGCTGAAACAAACTGTGTCACTATGTCAAAAAGAGTACAAGAGGGCAATGACCTCTTCCTTCATGAATGCTAATGCGTTAGTACTGAGATGTGCCACATAGAAGGACTTTCTGACCACAGTGGCAATGTGGTGGTCAACAGATCTCTTATAATACCTTTCATGGGAACACGGTTTTCCCCAAAGGGGATGACAACACATTTTCTGACATTGAGCTTAAGGCCATGGCTCTGACACCAGTCACTAGTCTCAGTGAAGCCTTTCAGTAGGAGAGCAACATCACTTGGGTAGTTAATAATAGATCCCAACTTGCAATTGTCTGCAAACACTTTCAGCCACAGTCCCTTCATTTTGGCATGGACTTCAGAGAAGTTGATACCAAACATGAGAGGACTCAGGACTGAACCCTGTGGGACTCCACTTATGACTGTTCAGCAGTCTGAGTCAGCTATTTCCGCACTGTGAGTTCTATCTGTGACCCATTTTGGAAACCACCTAGTGATATAGGGGGTGATGCCTAGCTTAGTGAATTTTTGCATAATGCCTGAGTGGAGAATGTTATCAAAGGTTTTGGCCAGTTTAAGGTAGGTTGTATGTGCCACCCTGCCTTCATCCACAGCTCAGGTGACTGACTCCAAGAATTTAAGCAGGATGATTGAGCAGGTATGACCTATCCTTCACAAAAGTAAACTGTGTGGGATCAGGAGTTTGTAGATTCCCATATCCCTGTTTATTAGGTGCATGATGATGCATTCCATAGCTTTGCATAACAGACCAGGCAGTTGGGGTGGTAGTTCCCAAGGTCTGTAGTCACACCTCATTTTTGGAGAGGGGTGACTGTAGCACTCCACAATTCAACAGGGACAAAGTCTGAGGTGAGGCTGTCCTTGAACAGGGCACACAGGTGAGGTGCCAGGCCACTTTGTAGTTCATGTAGAACACAGCCAGGAATATTGTCAGTTCCCATAGAGTCTGTATTCATGGCCTTGGACAATGGTGTTTTATTTTGTGCAGCAGTAATACTGGGTGGCTGGTAGTGTACTAGTATTGTGATTGGGCCTCAGTCCAAGTTCTGCCCAGTGGACTTTCCTGGTCAACAAATGCAGTAAATAAATAAAATAAATAAATATTCTCAATATGTCAGCCAGTATATTGGCAATATTTGTTAGCTCAGCCTAGGAGATACCATTGTCTAGAAGCTCAGAGCAAATCTTGGTATTGCCATGGAGATTCTTTACATAACTGTATGAGGCCTTGTTGTTGTCTTTGCTATGTTCTTCAATTCTGTTTTCACAGCTAACTTTGTTGTATTTGATGATGGATCTCAACTTTTAATTGAGGCTGATAATGTTTTTTTCCCATCTTGGGACTTCATCTTATTCTGTATCAGTTCCCTCCTTCTATTGTATAGTTTCCTTATGGCCGGGGACCTCCAGATTGGCTTCCTTTTTTTGGAGGTGAGGGTTGTGGTTCTATTGGGTATGGCGGTAACCATGCATTTGTGTACGTGTTCATAGTGCATTGTTGTTTGATTTACCAGTCATGCAACTAGTCTCCATTTGGATGGGTGCTGTGAGGTTAGCCACCTCTGTTTTTAGGAGGCCATAGTTAGCTTTGGAAAGGCTTTTCATGGTGGTTACCTGTGCAGGGGGATGGGAGGGCTGTGGATTTCCAAAGGTGATTACTTTGTTGTCAGATATAACAAGAGAGGAGTTGACTATTGGTGTACAGCAACAGTCACCCATGTTAGTAAGGACCAGGTCGATGTGATGGGCAAGTGCATCAGTACATGAGTAACTTTCCCAGTTAATGGTTGGATAGTTGAAGTCAACCAGTATGAGAGTGTTATGTTGGACACTAATATTCACACTTTAGATCCCCAGTCTCTATCAATCTTTATAAATTCTCCACCATTCTTGTCTATACCTTCCTGTCTTTGTCACCTGCTTCATACTTCTAACTCGTTCTTTTCACTTGCATTGCACCGTAATATTGACACTTCTCACATTCTAACCCTACACTGTAATATAACTTTACTAAAGCTCTTAACTCATTCACTGTACATCCTTCTTTCCTGTTAACTGACTTCTATACACTTTGCCATGTCTACTATCACTTTTATACACTTTGCCATTTCTACTATCACTTTCTTCCATGTAATAGTAACTTCCCACTATATTTCATCCAATGTATTAACCTTTTTCTCTCTAACAGATTAAGACCTTCATTTTTAATTAATGTAATGACATCATTGTTATATTTGTTTTTTATATTTGCAACATGTATCTAATTTTTCTATGTATCAACATTGTTTTTAATTTTTTTGTATGTAATATTGTGGATCTTTTCGCCCAGGGCCTCCACTGAAAATGAGCTCATCTTAGGCCCAGTGGACTTTCCTGGTCAACAAATGCAGTAAATAAATAAAATAAATAAATATTCTCCAGAGTGTTTAGGGACATGGAGTTAGAGCCTTGGGAAATGTTTGGGGATGTATAGCAGGCTACAGCCTGAACCACTGTCTTACCCAATGTTAGCTACACCTGCAGGATTTGTAATGCATAATGTTGGTCTACCACTTGGAGGTGTATGCTACCTTTATGAATATGGAAATACCACCACCTTTGGAGCTTCAGTCCAAGTTCTGCAGACAAAAGGTGTGGAGTGAGTGCTTCCTGCTGCCTTTAACCAGGTCTGTGTTACCACACATATGTCATTGCTCCCCATTTTAAGGAATACTTCCAGTGAGTCCATTTTCACATTTAGAATTCTAGGGTGCAGGAGCATGACCATCAGATTGCATGTGTTTGTAGCTGTTATATATTTATGTATATTTATGTATATATATATATATATATATATATATATATATATATATATATATATATATATATATATATATATATATATATCTGTGTGTGTGTATGCATATATGTAGATATAAATTTAGATGCATATCTCTATATATGTAAATTATGTATAGATTTGTCCACATATATGCATCTCCATACATATATACATGTATATAGAGAGAACCTGACACAGACTCCTTTCCCTACTGTTGAATGACTGTACTAACTGATATGTTTGGAAAATCATCAGCATTTTATTGAGCTCAGATGGTGCAATGGTACATTGCTTTGACTGTAGTTTACAAGGCCCTGGGTTCAAGACTTGATAGGACTAATTATTTTGTTGCAAGGCAGAACAGTTGCTGGTGATAAGGGCAGTAAATAAAAGAGGTCAGTAGTTTGGGCCCATTGACCCCCATCTTGACAGCCTTTGGACAGATTTGTTGCAGTACAAGTTTCAGAGTATGGATCTGATGTCTGACTGCACTATATATATATATATATATATATATATATATATATATATATAACATTCTCTGTGTGTATATACTCTTCATATATATGTATAATGAATCTATGAACATTTATATTAGGACATACATTCAGATATATATAGAAAACAATGCATTATACAAGCATACCATATACATGTATATATATATATATATATATATATATTTTGTGTTAGAATGTGTGCCCTATGTATTTATTTGGGAAACACTGGTATATATATAGATATATTTTGGCAAATTGTTTTAGAAGCAAATAGAAAACCAGGTCTCAATGACATGATTTCACTCAAGCCAGTTTTAAAATTGAGATCTGCTAAATTATAGGATTTTTATATTATTTTAACAAATATTGTCATTACAAAAAATTTTTGTAGAACATAATGTCATAATTTTATTTAAGGTTCATTTTTATATTTAAATTTATATTCACAAACATTCAAGTTTTGTATATGTGGTTTATTATAGGGTATGAATTTTATGGTGGTTTTAGGAAGTATAATCTGTGTGTGTATATATATATGTGTATGTGCTTTTAACTAACTCTAATTAATCAATTTGTTTGTCATTGGCTACCATTAATTAGTTAATGTATTTAAGATGAGTGCACCAAGAGTGTTGGTATCTGATGAACTCAAGATATATATATATATGTATGTATGTATATATATATATATATATATATATATATATATATATATATGAAATACATGTGTATACCTTCTTCTGTGGTTATTATCTCTACATATATTATGTATCCATGTTTCCATATATATGTATATATGTATGCATCTCCATACACATATACATTTATATATATGTACAAAACTTGACTAATTTTAACAAACCTTTTCTCTACTGTTGAATGACTCTACTGAATGATATGTTTGAAAAAACATCAGCCATCTCTACAGTTCAGATGGCTTAGTGGTAAATTGCTGTGGCTCTGGCGTATAGGGTCTTGGGTTCAAGACTTGCAAGGGCTGATTATTTTGTTGCTTGCAAGAACAAGGGCTATAAAGTGATTAAGGCACTTTTAAGAAGTTGTAAGCGGGTTTGCGTGGCGGTAAGCAATGCTAACCTATGGTTAACTGTGCTGACAGACAGCCTTAAAAGTGCTTAATCTGTGCAGGCATTGCTTAGCACGGCACAAACAGGCTTAGTCCCGCTTACTACTACTTACTCCCGCTTACATCTGCGCTAATTTCTTTAAAAGAAAAGAAAAGAAAAAAATGGGTGATAGGAAAGTGGTGAAAAAGCGGCCACGAAGAAGACAAACAATATGAAACATAGCTAGGGATGTGCAGGATGGGTGTAGGGAAGGTCCATAGCTGTCCATTTCTTCCACAGCAACAGCTGTGCATATATATATATATATACTGAATTTGGAGGTAAATTTGGACACTCAAACCCCTGACAGAGTGGTGAGGACAACAGTAATGTGTTGTGAAGCCAGTTAAACCAGATCACATATGTCCAGTGGACACTAGTGCAAAATGGACAGTTATGCATGGGGCGACATTTTTTTTGGAAACAGATTGCCCCGTTTTTTTTCTAAGATTAGAGTGGGATGTTGGGGAAGGATAGTGTGTGTATTTGGGGAGGTAGGTTGGACAGGAAGACAGACTAGTCAGACAAGACAGCATGCAGGGGCATATATGACACATGTGGAGGGTAAACACCTTGTACGTGGAGGGGTGTTTGGTAATTGGAAGCACACAAGCCCCAGAATGGATGCAGTGGGACTGAGGCTCCCACCCATGAGCAGTCACCACTGCACCTTCACGGCCCCAAAGGTGGCGGTGCTGGGGGCTGAGCAGGAGGGCCAGACTGACCCTCTAAATTTGCCACATGGCACTCAAGCTGGCATAGTCGACCTCCCAATTTTTTTGCAGAGCTCGCTATGCATCAGACCCTGGACCTGGCTTCGGGTGACAGCATCCCTTCCACGCCTGTGCCTGGGGGGGAAAGCCCATCCCTTGAGCTGGTTCCACCCAAAGGTGGTGCAGGACCAGCTGACGAGGAGGTCCCGGGGTGTGTCCCAGACGTGCTGGGGCCTGGTGCCATGGCCAGATGAGGTGGGAGAGGCAGATCCGCTGGGATCATCCTACTCAGACGTGCTATGGTGTTGCAGTCGTAGAACATATGTTGGTTAGTAATGGTAAACACATTCCAGGATTAGTTATAAGAACATGCATGAGTATTCCCATTAACCCAAAACAACAGATTTGGAACATTTGCATAGCAAACAGAACACATGCATATATGGAACCACAGTGGGCATTACATTGACATACAGGTTACATTGATAGAAACAGGCCACGAGTGATAGTATTTGAACAGGGAACATTAATTGGAAAACATTTCAACATTTGTAAAACAATAGGACGCATGTCCCAATGGTAGGTTTGGTGGAAAAGATACTCATTCATTTATGTGTTTAGATTATTGGTGAAGATAAGGTGGGGGAGAGCAACAGATGTTAATTAACAAATGTAGATTCATGCAGTGATCACAGCCTTAATGATCATTGCTCTAATCATTACTCTACAGGTATTATTACAACAACCTATGGCCCTGTGTTGGGCAGTAGTATGTTTGTACACAGTGTATAATTACAGCCTTCTTATAGGTATTACTTTATACCATCTCTTACCTGGAAGACCTGTGGAGGAAATTTCTGTTAACACTAGCTGACTGTTTCTACCCATATTCACATAGGGTTACATATGTGCACTCATACTGTGTGTGTGTGTGTGCTACTGCCATACTTTGCCTTGATTTCTATCGATCACCCTGGTTGTTGGCAGCAGGGACCGGTAGCTATGACAGCATGACACTTTTGAACATTTCTTTTATTTATTTATTTAACATGTATTTACCAGGAAAGGCCAACTTGGAATGAAGCCAGTTTTCTGCAGAGGCCTGGGGAGAAACACTCCAGATGCATGTCTTTATAATGTGGGAGAAAACCCACATGAACACAGGGACGACATGTAGATCTCACACAGAAGAAGGCACCCCAACCAAGAAATGAACCAGAGAACCTCTTGCTGTGAAGCTGCTGCTGTACCACTGCGCCATCCCTCTCCTTGGAGGAGACCACTTGTATGTACTTATCTTGCTGTCATTTGCAGCCTTTGCTTTGGACTGTGCATGTTGGACACAGTATAACTACAGCCTTCTTATAGCTACTTAATACCTTCTCTTACCTGGAAGACCTGTGGAGGAAATTTCTGTTAACACTACCTGACAGTTTCTACAGATATTCACAAAATCCTAGGTGAAATTATGCATACAGCTTACTACCACTTCCCGGATTCAAACTGTGGCTGTTTCTGCAAAAAATGCAACAAGTTTGAGTTTCATCAGAATGAGCTATTGAAAAGCTGATGTTTCTGCCTTGAATGTTTTCTGTCTTATTCTCTCTTGGTTGTACAATCTGACCTTTTAATTACCACATTCTTATAATTACATTCCTGTACATACCTTTCGACATAGCAGTGTGGAAAACAGTGGTTAACACAACATTACCATTCAGATATCAGATCTCGGTGCATGAAACATTTCATATCAGGTAATTTTGTGTCTTGCAGAGGCACTAACTTTGTCAGATGAGACTTGATTGTTTAATGCTTGCAGAGCTATAGTTGCTATGCATAACCTGTACACATTTCAATTCATACAATACCAGAGTAAACACAACCAGTCCAGGGTTTTGAATTTTATTGACAGGCAGTTACAGTTTTATTTATATATAACCTGTAGGAGACTATTACTGTAATATTGTCTGGTTTATTCAGTACAAACCATACCAATTTTAATACTGCAAGGGGACATTCTACTCCTTTATATTTATTTGGTATGAATACTATAAGCTAGATTGTTACTCACCAGCCTTGTAATGCAGCCTTTCCAGCCTGCTTGCATGTGCTTCCTGGTTTGCAGCCCAATCAGCTGGAGCTGTAAAGAAGATAGAGAAACATTTATGCATACCTATCTATCACATACATAGGCTGGACTTTGGTAAACAGTTATTGATATGAATACTTACACATGCCTGGGACATTATTCCTCTGCTGTGCTTCTTGGACCTACCCTCTTCCTCCTCTTCAAGTCAGCATAGTTTTGCTGGACCTGCTCACCAGTCCGTGGGATGCCGGTGGCACTGGTGACATAATGAGCAAGACTTTACCAGGCCTCCGCTTTGTATTGAGAGCCCTGGTACTGGTCCTGCAGCAGTCTCACATCATGGTTTTTAACAAGGAGTCGTACCATGACCTTGGATTCCTGAATGCCCCATTGTTGCACCCGAAAACACATACCCTCTCCAACACCAGCCATACTGCCTACAGTGAGGAGCTACAACTGGTTATGAGCTGCATTCCCACCTGCAAGGTTTAAATACAGCCAATTTCCCACCCTTTTCCATGATTGGACGGTTTTGAATATGCTAAGCTAAGCGCTGGGCAAACCCGCTTAGCTGGTTTGAGCACTTCTTAGAGGTGTAGATGCTACTCACTGCTTACCAGAGTGCAAATGCGCTTAGCTATGCTTGTTCTTACTTAGAATTTATGTATAAGCAATGCTTATTCTGGCTAAGCATAGCTGAGCACAAGTTAGCATTGTTCAGCTTTCCATTTATAGACTATCAGCATTGCGGGGTTGATTCCTCGTAAATGACATATTATGATACTTATGTTTACCTTCCATTACATCCCTCTATGTGCTTTCATTACAATATATTCTTTTGTGGCTATGCTGTATGGGAAACTTGTGTATATATAGGGGTTTCACATCTGTACTACACTGACACCTCACATTTGGACCTGCTACACTACCCAGGTAAGCAAATATATATATATATTATTCATTACCTACTGATAACAAAATATATTTTTGTGCTTTTTCAACAGATAAGAATGAATGGACTGAATGGGGACTCAAACCACAAATGCCTGCTTGCTAAGAAAAAGCACTAACCACTAAGCAATTTCACTTGACACTACTTTGGCCATATATTTCTATTTAGCTCACTGGGATGTGTAAGCTAGGCTGAACTTAGCTGTGCGATGTGCACTCCCGCTCAGCTACTGTTAAACTTTATTGCAGACAGAAAAAAAATTACATATGTGTTTTATTTTTATTTACTGTGGGGGTTTGCACTTTGATTTCTGCACCATTATTTGTGTATTGCTCTAACAAACGTAGAAAGTTGGTAGACTAACAGGCTTTGATGTAGCATGACGTTTTTGAAGGATATGATGTCTGGAACTCAAATGTCTCTCATTATTTTCTACTTTACTATTAATGCTTTTACACAAATTTGCCAGATCACCATCAGGTTCTGGGCGGTGGACCATGAATTTGGGGCACAAATCTGCATACCTCTCAACTGTACAGATTTTCACAGAACGTCCAGATTTTTTGCTCATATTTTTGGCCTGATCCTCTTTTTTTCCTGGCAAGTCACTGGGATGATCTCAAGACTGAAGTCACTAAATAATGACATAGCATTTGAGTTTCAGACTTCAAATCCTTCAGAATGATAAAATGAACCCTGTTGCTCTCTAGAAACGTAGTTTATAAGGGCAATATTTAAAATATGTTCCTCTCTGTCCCCCCATTTTGTTGAGCTTTGTCCAGATTTCTGGCATTAAGAGGTTGAGAGGGATGCAGATGTGGACATTCTGCAAAAATCTGTACGGTTGAGAGGTACAGTGTGCACTTGCACACATTTTCTGCTTCTGCAGAATGCCGAAGTGCCGGACGGTGCTTTAGCAATACAAGGGATGTGTTACATCTTCTGTGACACACCCTCTGTATTGCCTTCCTGTTTGCCGGTTTTATTATGGTGTCCGCAGACACTGAAATTATTTATTTTACATTTCAGTGTCTGCGGACACTGACATACTGGCATAATATTAGAGCACTTTCTGAGTGCAGGGGGCATGTTTAGTGTCTGTGCACTGCACAGACATGCCCCCTGCACTCATATATAGATTGTGTTTGTGTAGAGCATACAGCAGTGCACCTTCATTAATATGCAAAATGCACTGCTGCTCTACATGGCCACAATCTGCTCAATGCAGGAATAGCACTATTCCTGCATGGAGCTTAATGAATCCTGGGGTTTGTGTATTGTGTTACATATAAACTGAAGTTTTCCAGTGGTGAACAATAGTACAGCTGTTTTTCCACCAGTGTGAATCATTTCAGTTTCATTATCTCCACCAGTAACACACTTGCTTTTAGTGTAGAAGTCTGAAAATTCTATTCCCACAACAATTATTGGATTCATTTTCCAGTACTGATACTGCAGTGCAGCATTAAAGAGGGGTGCTGCATTCCTGAGTATGCCATCCTTTGGATAAGGCACAGGCTCCGTTTGCATTAGTTGATGTAACTC